>NC_079523.1:10622591-10805091 GCF_003711565.1 Takifugu flavidus | reverse complement strand
TCAGTTTTGGTCACAGCGCAGACCTGATATGTATAATGTACAAAATCCAGGCAAGGACCAGTGTTCAGACAAGGAGTGAGAAGAATATTAAAAACGCCTCCTGCAGAATCTACCAGTGCGATCCATAAAGGTCTTTTACGTTGGTGCTATGTTGTGCTATCTGTTATCATTATTTCAGAACAGGATATTAATTCTTTCATAAAAGCTTTTGCAATTATTAGGGTCAATATTAAACACTTGAACACACCATAAATCATTTTCACCATATTAGAATGAAGTGTATTTTATGAGCTAAACCAGAGCCATGATGGTGAGTTTGGTTTAGAGAAACAATAAATAATTAAAATGAAAAATGTTTACATTTACTCAAAATGAACATCATTCTACAGTTGCTGTTGTTAAGCGACTCTTCATCATGTCATCGTGGGACGAGAACCTGGACAATAAAGTAGTGGTTAGACTTTACACACGCCTCATCATCACCTGTCACATAATCGTGTATGTGTGTGTGTGCTGTACCTCCTGCCTCCAGAAGACAGACCTCCTCACACTCCTCCAAATGCAGAAAGCGGTTGTCGTTTCCCTCACAGCCGCTGTAGATGAAGGGTCTGCAGGCCTGAGCGTGAGTATTGAAGTACCAGCGCATAGTGTATCGTCTGCAGCTGCCCTCCTCCAATGGCAGCAGGCACACGTCTGCATCACACACGGGAAAGCAGAGACTGGCATGAGACCCCCCCACTGGCTGGGTCAGACATTATTCCACTAAAATAACTCTAGTGGTGCATTAATGTGTCACAGAGGGAACATAAAGGAGTCTAGTCTGTAGCTGATCAGCCTGGTTTTATTGAAGGTAGAAGTGTTGCCATTTTTATTGATAACGTCCTTGATTTCACCTTCAAATTCCTGTCATTCATTCTCCTCAAGTGTGAGTTCATCAAGGTTGCAAGAGTCTGCCTTGAATGAGCCTTGCTTAAAAGGCTTAATTTGGTAGTTTAAGCCTCGGCTTTCTTTAGCTCCCCCCACTGGGACAAGAGTCCACCAGCTAGTTTACCTTTCCCGTTGGCTCTCCTCTTGAACCTAAATGGTGTGTTTGGTGCAACTTCGACTTCTTTCTGTCTGGCGTCTATTGTCGGTTTAGCGACGCTGACGTTGGGGAAGGTGTTTGGTTCACCTTTGCCTGTTTCATCTGTTTCTTTATCGCTCCCACCTGTGTACACACAGAAATAAATACGTAGAAAGGAAAGAAAAGAATCACTGCAGGATAGTTCTGGACACCAGAGGAAACACAGCACCATTGCTGTTGCTACCAGAGGGGGCGATGTAGAGCAGCTCGTCCACCTTGTCGTTGTAAGATTCAATGGAGTAGATGTGCTCATAATCGGGGTCGTTGGTGTTCACCACCACATGCAGCTCACGGCCTTGAATGTGAGCAACCTTAGTTTAGTTCAGTGTGACAGAGCAAACGCTCAGAGCAGTCAGCAAATCTAAAACCTACGCCAACATTTTTGTCCGTAAGACCTGAAAACATGCTAACATGGACACAAACGGAGCCCTTCTAGAAAGAATCTCCCAGGGATCTCCACACCTTAGTTGCACACGCTTGTTAGACACACACAATGTCAAAGGCCAACGGTAGAGCAGGCAGGCACACACAGACACACACTCACCCTCCTCACCATACAGGGCCAGTTGCTGTTGTGGTGTGGGTGGAGCCCTGCCTGGGGGCCAGGACCGGGTTTCTTGGTCTGAACCTGAGATGGGACCAAGGAGAGGAAACAGACACCAAGGGAGCAGATTCAGGGACCAGGCCAGAGAAAAAAGAGGAGGAGCCAGAGAGTTCACAAGATGAAAAAGTATTAAACTACCACCCCAAAGCACCATGAAATTAACTACGCGGTTCCACAGGACAGACCATCCAAAAGGACTCTACAGAGATTTTGCAAGACTGTTTGAAACGGAACAGCCGCCCAAAATCTGCTGTGATGCTTTACGGACTCAAGCCACTGATCCTTGGACTTGTGTCACACCCGAGTTTTCTGACTCGAGTCTCATTGAAGTAAAATCGAAGCTGATTTTCCCCAAGTCTCTCCCCATGAAACACTCCATCCCTGTCGGCATCGCCGCGTCATGCTGCTGCAAGTGCCGACTCACAAACATGAAACAGCATTAAAATAACGTAGATATTGCGTCAGTAAATACATTTAAAGGGAGTCGTATTTGGACTTGTTTATATTTTGTCTCTAGGAGTAGAATGGGGGGGCGAGCATTTAGCTACCAGGCCCCCCTGCTATGGAACCAGCTCCCTGTCCAGGTACGGGAGGCTGACCCCATCTCTACTTTTAAGATCAGACTTAAAACCTCCCTCTCTACCCAGCCCCCCATCAGCAGGAGGGTCCCCCTACATGAGCCTGGTCCTGCTCAAGGTTTCTTCCTGTTAAAGGGAAGTTTTTCCTTGCCACTGTTGCCTGCCTGGGGTCAGGCCCTGGGATTCTGGAAAGCGCCTAGAAACAATTTTGATTGTAAAAGACGCTGTATAAATAAAGATTGATTTGATTTGATTTGATTTGAAGGTGAGCCGCCTTAAAAGAAGCTAGTGAAAACATACAGTGTTGTGCGTATTGTGTGTGTCACACTCAGTTTAGCTGCTCATAAATGCTCAAATGAGGGCACATCTGGAGGTAGATATAATTACAACGAGGAGTGAGTGCTCTCACTACGGTCTCTGCAGCAGCAGTGTATGTTGAGCATTGTGCCACCGTGACTCATGCTTAATCTCCGCCTTCTGTGTTGGGCTGCAGCTGAACGGCTCACTCACCTCCGCATGCTGATGGACCGGCAGACAGGAAGGAAGCAGAGAGACAGACAATACTGAAGGTCAGTTCACAAAGCACAGCTTCCTTTTGGTCTCACAACTCAGCTCAGCTGGTGATTCGTGTGTCCTCATTACCACCAGAAGTTCAATTCAGGGACAATATTGCTCTGAATTTGCTATGCTGGCTGCTTTAAAGACTCACCGCAGTGCTGACTCATCTCTGAGCGGACGTACTGTCGGACTTCGTCCTCCTGAATTTAAAATAAAGACGGAGAACTGAGTGAAATGCAAAACTGCTCTTCACCAGGAAAACGTGCGTCTGAATGAGGCGGGCCTAAAGGATCGCCACTGACCGTCATGCCTGGCTCTCCTCTTTCTCCTTTGGCTCCATCTAGACCCATTTCTCCCTGTAACATGGAGGAGAGGCTGCAGATGAACTTAAGTGGATTCCTCAGCGTATCCATTAAATATTATTTACCAGGTATATGTAAGACATATTGAATTATTCAGTTTAATAAGCAGGAAACTGTGTGGCACAGACCGAGTCTCCACGTTCGCCAGGGATGCCTGGGACACCACGCGGACCTACGACCGCAGGCCCGACTGGACCCCTCTCCCCCTGGAATATAAGCATGGTAGATTTAACATCACAGATGTGCTGACATGCTGAGCCGAAGTCCTGCTGCCTCTCTAATGATGAGAGTATAAAATCTATATATATGTAAATGTATTCTTAAGAAATGAAAATTGAAAGACTGATCAGGAAAACTGGTCCGATGTGCTGCCATCATCAAAGAAGAACCCAACTATAACTGGAAAAGATACCCAGAGTATGCCATTGGATATCGACTCTCCTATCCTTAGTGTATGACCGTCAGTTATTGGATTTTCTCCGATGCATGTAAACTGGGATGAGGACTGAGACACCAAACTCAAATTTTGAGCACAGCTCGATTAAGCTGTGCAGGTGAACGTAGTGAGTGTGGGGACAGTGAGGTGGGGGGGCTGTTTTCCCCTTTCATCAGCCTGGAAGCAATAATAACTATCCTGTTGTGTCAAAATCCAGAAGACTTCTGCTTTCTGCGATTAGGAAAAACACATTTGAACCAAGTTTTATCAAAATAAGAGCAGAAATAGACCAATTAGAGTAACTAGTGAACAGAGGGTCAATTTCTTCTGGCAGTTAACATAAAATCTCTGTTGCATCAGTTGCTAAAGAGCAAATAGTCTAATGTAACATGGAGTACTGAGCTGTAACCTTCCACCAATAAAAGCTGGAGCACTTGGAGCAGACTTAAATTGAACAAAGATATTTAAAACCAATTTACTGGGGAAATCCCTGACTCCCTAACAGATATATGCAAGTTCCAGCATCTGCTCTTTACACAGCCCAATGACGTGCTGCAGATTTCACCATGTTGCAATGTTTCTGAAACAGCTACCCGCCCGTCCTGATCTCCAGCCGAATATATATTGAAGGAATGAATAAATAAGTAGTTTGACGTAAAAGAGTCTCAGATAAAAGGCGTCTCGTCTTTTTAAGTGTCTTACATCATGACGTTGACGCTGTCAAAAACCAATTTTGTCTTTGTCGCTACCTTGCTACTCAGAAAACAGCAACCAGAGATGCGACAGAGGAACACATTTATTGTCCTTTTCACTCCTTGAAAGTAAACTTTTGTCTTTGGTAGATCACATCTGTCTACCTGTCTGTGAAGATCTACTTATCAAGCACCTTCTGTCCCTGAAGACCCTCTGGACCTTTTTCACCAGGTGATCCCTGAGAGCCAGTCAAACCAGGTGCTCCATCCGCCCCCCGTGAACCAGTAGGACCAGGTACTCCAGGTGGTCCCTGCATGGAGAACAACATATGTAACCAACTGTAGCTAAGAATTAGTTATATTTTGGTAAGGTTGGAGTTACTGTCTCACCCTTTCACCTTTCTCTCCTTGAGTCCCTTTAGGTCCTGCGAGCCCATCATAACCACGGTCTCCCTACACAACAAGAGCGATGTTTTTTATGGAACAGTTCCTCTCCAGTGCGCTATCTAGCACGTACCTTTGGACCCAGGAGTCCCTCTTTTCCAGGGGTTCCTGGGGCTCCAGCAGCTCCAACATCTCCCTAGAAAACACAGAGAACAAAATAGAAGAAGCCCAAGCACAAATACACACACACACACACACACACACACACGCCCATGCACACGCTCACGCACACCCCAATGAGACAATATGAGGATACTCTTGATCGAGGATATCAGCCGTACCTGTTCACCTTTTCTCCCCGGCAGGCCTGGTCGCCCGTTAATTCCAGCATCCCCCTGAACAAGAACACTCATGCTGAATCACTAAAGACCGAAATTTAGTGAGCTGAACAGCGTCACAACCATTGTTCCCATTATTCACCCGTATAATTACAGAATAAAAGCTCGGATATCTCTCAACGCACACAGCGTCTTCATTCACACTTATTATCTCCTCTTGATCTCCCACTAAACTACATTTTGTCTCCAACAATCCCACCTTTTCTCCTTTGGGTCCGTCGCCTCCGCAAATCCCCTTGGGTCCTCGGTCACCCTGGAAACACAGGACTTCATCACTGACAGTGGAACATGAAGTGGTTCGCGAGCTGAGAAATGGCTCCACGAGCCCGGCAGAGAGCCCATTTTCACTTGTGCCAAATCATGGCAGGAGTGCCGACTGCTCACGTAAATCACAGCGGAAGCGGATGCAGGGGAGTAGCTACGGTGTGACGGTAATTTAAGCTGTGAGCACTTGGCTCTTGCTGACTGACTGAGTTCAATTGTCATCCCGCAATTATAATTGATATAATTAGTTGTTCGTTTTTGCGTAGCTGCTTCTTTCATGCTCGGCGGCAGCGCTGCAGAGCGAGAGCCCTGCTAGTTCTGCTGTTTCTGATCAGTGATCCAGTGTGCGGTGATGAGAACAGACTTTTATTTTCCTGCTGCCTTCTCTGATTGTTAGTCCAATCAGGACCTCATTAAATCACAACAGGAATAAAACCTGACGCTGCAAGATTACCTCCTAATTGGCAGTTTTGTGACTCGATTCATGTGGATGATAGAGAGCCTGGCATGATGAACAAAAGACCCATTTTCAGGTTTTAGTCGCCAGGATGTCAGACTAAAGGAAAAGTCATTGTGTGTCGCCTGACATTATCGAGGCCTTTACCTTGATTCCTCTCAGTCCTACGACACCGAGCTCTCCCTTCTCTCCCTTACGGCCCAGCACCCCGTCCTTCCCAGGCAAACCCTGAAAAACAAAAGAGAAATCATCCCCGGTTCAATCTGCCACAGAGAGCCGAGCAGGGTCACGTATCACACACCGGTTCACCAGGTACTCCAGGCTGGCCACTGTCTCCCTGTGAAGATAAATGAATTACACTAGAGTTAATGACTGATGCTAACTTTATTATCAGTCATAATTTGATGATAATGAGCCTCCCAGCTTAGCACATTTACCTTCTGTCCCTGGGGGCCACGGGCACCTTGAAATCCTGTGGATCCCCTCTCTCCTGGCTCCCCCCTCAACCCCTGTCGTTAAACAGAAATATTCAAAACATTTTGAGCAAATGCCGCATGACTAGAGCGACATCGTAGATTTAGCTTCCTACACAGCAGAGTGTTTAAATGTCACCATTAAGGGGGATATTTCTGATCTTAATTGACCTTTGAATGAGAGATCGATGCCTCGGCATGCTTGGCTGTTAAAGCCACACGACTAATGAGGGCCTCACCCACCTCTCATCCATAATAAATACCCGTACAAGATATATTATCTCAGACATGCGGGTCATGAAGCATAAGTTTGCTTTTAACACCTTCATGTTATACACCAAAAGAAAACTCTAAATTCAATCAGAGCAATTACAGAGTTGCTAAGATACATTTTTATTGATCCCATTAGAGGGAAATTCACTTGTTGCAGCACTATGGTTGGTACAATGCTACAATAGATGTAGTGATGTATGTGTTGATTGGTTTGAACTTGGAACTTTTTAACTTTTTAGCTTGGAATGCAGTTTTTTTTCCAGCGTGATGAACGGATCTTTAAAGGCAAACTGAAACTGAAAAAGCAGCTGTTTACCTGCTCTCCTGGTGGACCATCTTGACCCTTCACCCCCTTTTCTCCTTGAGTACCTTTGAATCCCCTGTCACCCTAAAACCAGACACAGACAACAGGGAAATTATTAAGAAAAAAACCAAAAGCACCTTGGACCCATCTGGACACTCACTGACCAGTTCTCCTTTGTTGCCCTTTTCTCCAGGCGGTCCCCCCACCAGCACAGTGTCCCCCTGTGAATGACAGTGTTGAGCAGAAGACTAAACCATGACTCTTTAACTCTTGCATAGCCATTATCATTCTGTGTATTCATGTCTTCCCTCCTTTAGAGTCTCTTTTTAAAAACACACATTTGGGACAGAAAAGAGTGAGGCGCACCTTGTCTCCTTTGTCCCCTTGTAGCCCACCGTCGCCCTGAAGAGAAAAGATTGAATGCTCACAATATAATTCATGGAAATATTTCATCAGTTCGAATGAGCAGCATGCTCAGGGGTGCAGCTCACACCACCAGACAGCTAAATTGGAAAAGCTCTGGTTGTATTCACCTTCTCTCCTCGAGGGCCTTGCATTCCCCCCAGACCCTGATGATCAAAAAAAATAATAATCGTGACCTATGCTCAACTGGAATTTTGGATATAGACAGGAGGCGGCTTTGCCTGAAAGGCCGATTTAGTGAAGCATGTGTAAAAAGGCAAAGACCGTGAATATTACCTGGAGCCCTCTGTCTCCATCCAGGCCGGGGCGTCCCGCCTCTCCCTATAACATGACACAAATGAAAAGGCACACATATGGATGAGTTTGTATGAGTTTCCTGGGGCATATTCATATCAGGACAGAGCTTCAATAAGAAGGCAATGTATCCGATGTATTACTCTGGGTCCTGGATCTCCTCTCTCTCCTCTGGGACCAGGAAGACCGACACCAACTTCCCCCTGGCAACAGAAATAATATGAGCCCATCAAAAGAACTTGTTGACATTTAAGGAGGAGGAGGGATGTAAATGTTGCCTGGGGCCATCACCTTGTCGCCTTTGAAACCATCAGTTCCAGGAGCGCCCTAAAAGACAGAAACATGTAAGCTACCTCAAGCAGACTTCCATTCTCCTCCCTTTCTGGTTCTCTATCCGAACTAAAATAACAATTTAATATTTCACCCAGGTACTCGCAAATTATAATAAAAACTCACGACTTGTCCAGGAGATCCGGGTGGTCCCGCAGGGCCAGCTTTTCCAGGGCTGCCTGCAAATCCTTGCACGCCCTGAAAACAAAAGCAATCTGAAATTCATGCTGAACTGCAGGATTAACATAAAAAATGCATACAGCAGCTGCACCAACCATATTTCCTGGTGGACCAGGGGTTCCAGACTGTCCAATTTCACCTCTCAGACCTGGTGGCCCGATATCACCAGGCTTCCCTTGTTGTCCCGGAGGACCAGGCAGTCCAGAAAGGCCTGGATCTCCCTGAAATCATGCCGCATTTCGTTTTCAGGCACAATTTATTTAAAATCTCATATGATTTAAAAAAACATCTGAAATGAACCTTTAAACCTGGAGGCCCGACCCGCCCAGCGGGGCCAGCTAGTCCAACGCCCCTCTCCCCCTGTAATACACAGCTTTCATGACTGCAACGGTCAGAAATCATATTAATACAAGTAAAGAGACATGTTACAAAAGCTTACCTTGTCTCCTTTGGGCCCAGAAGATCCCTGCGCCCCCTGCATGAGACGGACCATTATTGATTGTGCAATGGACTCATTGGGAATTCCAAACCAGAGTCAATCATCCCACAATAAAATTGCTAACATTAGCTTTGTGTCAGCAGTTTTCTGCTGATAAACGTGCCGGAGAGACGCTTCATCAGAACTTGGTGCCAAATGTCAGAGGACCGGCTGCCATTTATGTGAATAAGCTCAGGGATGAAAACGATCAAAACCTCAGGAATTACAGGAGCTTACAGCCGAGCGTTTAAGAAGGAATGACTGGAGACTTTAATCAGGACAGTTAAGAAGGATGAGATATTGTGATAAAAATAAATAACTGACTGTAAAAGAGCTTGTCAACAAATGTTCAAAATGTGATTATGATCACTGAATTCATTTTCCTGTATCACACATTTAAGTTTTCTTTGTCCAAGATAAATCACATGAAGCTCAAATGCTTCTAAAACATTAAGTATGATTAGTAAAGATATGTAAAATGATACCTGGACATACTCATTGTTAAAGAGTTCAGTTTCTGGGTGTAGAGTTTACTCAGCAAAGAGTGAATTAACTGAGGAGCTAAATTATGTGCTTGAGGGTGATTGATTGGACCATAGAAAACAACTTTTGAGAAGAGACATAATAATTCTGGATATATTTAAGAGGTAATGGTTTTCATAAAGTGAGAATTTCTTCCGTCCTCCTGTTTCTGCTCTGACGGTCCAAATAGAGCAGAATAATGTGTTCCACTACTATGGGAATGCTTCATTAACTGCTTCTCCTAATTTGATTTTTCCAATCAGTCACTTTTTTTTACATTTCCCATTTGCTCCTCCCAGACGCCACCATACTCTAACCCCTCTTTGAGCCACTGCCGCTCACCGCTCCTTCTAAATCATTCAGCATAATGGTGTGTTCACCACTGACTGTGAGCCAAGTAATTGCTTTTTTTTCCAGTTAACATAAGGTGTTACATTATTTTGCACAGTACACCTTTAAAGATTTACTTTACTTTAAGAACATGAAAAGATATGCAAACAGTGAAGAGTGATAGCTTACATCTTCTCCAGGCTCTCCGGATTCACCAGCCACTCCCTATATGAAGGTAAATGGAATTCTGTCACCACAGAGTTCAATCAGAGATACATATTTATGATGCTAAGCTGGTACTCGCCCTCTCTCCTTTGATGCCAGAAGCACCTCGGTCCCCTTTGGTACCCTGAAAGACAGCAGGTGTTATGAGGACTGACAGGGACAAAAAGGACACGTACATCTGGTTTGGTCACGCTCACCTTTTCTCCAGGTAGACCTCTCTCTCCAACCACACCAGGTAGCGTCACACCAGGAAGACCCTACATCATTCACAGTGACGTCAGCTCCAAACGATGCATCATCTCGAACAAGATACTTCTGATATGATTTGTAAAAATGCCATAATGAATGACTGTGACATTAATGACGACAGTGACACACCTTCTCTCCTTTGGATCCAGGCGGTCCAGCTACTGCCTGTAAAAGCGCACATAAATGGATGAAATGATCACAATTATCTGTGCACAGAATGGAGTCTACTGCATGAAATGACAGAAAATATACCTTAAAAGCCTTGGCATTTAGGTGTCAAATTAGCCCAGCCAATACTGATTTTAGCTGTGACTCAATTGTTAAGTAAAAATAAGGGAGAAAACCTTGTGTATTGACATTTTGTACACACAGCTCAATAATCTTATTCTTGATTCTTTGTTCTCTTTCTGCCAAATTAAGAAAAGTAATTCACGTCTGGAACCACTGAATCGGGAGAGCGAATAACAATGCCTGAGCTGTAAATTACCAAGTCTTACATGCATCACAAAGCAGAGCCTTTACGTCTCTTGGTATTTGTTCTTGTGTGCATGTGTGCGAGTGACTGAATGGTGGAGTCACTCAGCAGCTGGACTAGTGTCCCTTCCTTATTTATTGACCTCGGGAACAGGAGTGACAGTCGCTGTGACTCTGTCAGAGGTGCTGAACCTGAGGCAGCAGTCAGCAGCGAGGAAGCTGTTCAACACACTTGTCACGATCCACGTCAGCATCAATAACGACGGGTACGACACCGCTTTCCCAGTTCCTGACAAGCAAAATCCATCTTTGTGTCTTCTGTCTACAGAGCCTTGATAGAGACTTTGGCACTGATGGCTTGTTACAAAAAATAGAACACAAAAAATAGTCAGAGGTGGGGAGGACTCATCACATGTGGTGTCAGACATTTCTTTCCCAGTAACCTTTGTCAAGTCCTCTCTGATATCAGTAATATGATGCCAATCAAATACAAATATTACCTACATCATAATGGACACACATGAGATAGTCACTTTGTGCAACCTAATATAAAAATGGTTCACAAACTCTGGCAAGTCACAGTCATCTATCTGAGATCTTAAAAGATTCTTATCCCACCACAGATGAGATGGGAGTGCGATCACAACTCCCGTTTCTGTTTACCAATTTAAAAACCCTGACTGTAATAGTTCATGTCGCTTAAATCCAAAAAATCCGTCACACTGCTGCAGCCCTGAAATATCAAAGGTGAGGCAGGAGAACAACAAAGGCATGTGTGCTGATAGCATCAAGAGCACCCTTTGGCTTAAAGCTCCAGCTGGACAAGTCAAAGAAAGCTGACTCTGGCCCCCTGAAGGAAGACTGAGGATAAGACAACCCTTGTTCTGATCAGATCAAAACTCCTGCAGCTAAAAATAGCAATAATGTCTCCCCGTGTTATATTATTTCCTCGGGCCCTGAATATTATGCTGCTCGGATCACATCTAATAAAAGCAAAGACAAACCAATTTCATCGACTGTCCTTGCAGCAGAGGCTGCTTGTTAAATTCGGCATACTCTCACCTTCCCGGGAGGACCACTGTCTCCCTGCTCCCCCTTTAAACCCAGCTGGCCTGGAGGTCCAACAATACCCTGAAGAACAAATGACACCATGGTGACACAGGCAAGGATCTGATAAAAACAACACATAACACACATGCTCTCACACACACACAACCAAGCACACACCTGCTTCCCTGGTAATCCTGGAATTCCATCTTTGCCAGGCACTCCATCTCTTCCAGGGACTCCTGGTTTACCAGCTTCACCCTGAGAAACAGCACATGCATCAGAGTACAGCGTGTTACAGTTTTATGGACAGTTAACTAATAATTTGATTTTTATCACATCTTGACCACATCCAGATGTCTATCTCTAGTCTCAATCCTCACAAAAACTACAGAATGAAACTTTTGCCTTTTACCAGAAATTTCAATATTCAATACCATTAAAAAGGAGTTTAAATAACAAATAGCATGTTTTGAGAGCAACGGTTCACCCACAGTGTGCAAATGCAGTTAATTTTTAAATAAATCTCAGGATAGACGTTTCATTCCCTTCCATTTCTGAGCTCCATGAAAACTGCACATTTTTTCCACTTTCCTGTGACAGAGGCAGTGATTTTGATCATGTACTCACCACCTGCCCTGACAGACCTGGGGGGCCCTGTGGACCCTGTCGACAGGAAATATATATGGTATTGAGGGCACACAAACACATTTCAGGGACACTGTAATTTATAACAACACTTACAACAGCTCCTGGAAGGCCCGGTGGCCCTGGTAGGCCTGTACTCCCCTGAGCCCCCGGTGCCCCCTAGACAGAGATATTATTCACAGATGTGTGGAATGTTGTTGTAAAATGTGATAGGTGATATAATCTCTTCCCTAAAATGGTCTAAAAATCCCATCAGAGTTATTTTACCTGGACACCAACACCTGGATCTCCTTGATTACCCTGAAACAAATAACGTTGTTTAAAAAACAATGTAAGTGACAGCTAAGAAGATTTATTTGTAATAGTTAATTTACCTTAACCCCTGGTGGGCCTGGAAGCCCAGTGGGACCCATGGAGCCCTAAATGGAAAACAGGGGAACATGCTATGGACTAATGTCTATAAATATTAATGTGGCTTCATTAGGTATGTGGCACTTACAGTCAACCCCCTCAAGCCTGGTTCTCCTGGACTTCCCTGCAAATACAGCAAATCCTTACAACACTTCCTCAATAATGTTTGTGGTCAAATACAAGCTTTTGCAAGACTTTCTGTGGCTAAGGAGCAGTGTGCATGCAGTTAAAGCTCATGCAGCAGTTTAACTCAGTCACAGAAACTGAACAAAAAAACAGCAGACCGGGAGGCAGGCAGGTTATTTCCTCGTCTTGTTGGGTGACAACACAACACTACAATGTTTTTTACTGAGCAGCTGACAAAAACCTCTAGATGACCTCTATCATTTGACCCCTTCAGCTACACCACTACTAGACGTTGTTTAGAGGAAACACTTTGAAGCCCATTTGTGTCCTTATTTAGCGAGGAAAACCTAGAGGACTCTCGATGTGAAACGACACTTCTTGGAGTTTGTGCTGATTGACTGTCAAGCGGTGACAGCGGAGCTGCGGGAAGTCGCTGCGCTCAGCTATCTGCTCAGCACATATTTACATAGAAATATGTTTCTAAAAAATGAGTAGAGGAGAGTAAACGTGTAATGGGTTGACCCACATGGAGTGAATATAAATTATTCACAAATATCAATGCAAACACATGATTCATGACAACAGGAAGGATATTAAAAAAAAACAGAGGATCAACAACATCGCCGGCCCCGATAAACTCTGAAAAAAAATAAAGTCGGGGCTGTGAGAGGCACTAAGCACACAACAGAGAACAGGCAAAGCTGCATACACGATAAGCAGACTCAAGTGAATCAACATGTTTTTTTGTTTTTTTTGAGAACGCCTAAATTAACATCCCCATGCACGTACACACACTGACATGCACACACATTTATATTCACTGGTGCATGTTCTGTCCTGGCTTCCTTTGATCTCCACCAACAAATGTGCGTTGCTTTACAATATAGAAAAACTAAAAACACGCCAACTTTAATATTCAACACATGAGTTTTAAAGAGATACTTTAGGGAGACGTTGACCTGATTAATCTTTTATTAAAAGGATAAGAACCAATCAAATTCTGACTCTGCCTGCTATTTGCCTTGGAGGGACATGATGGTGTGTGTATCGTCATGATATGCAATTCTAGCCTGCTGTTGCTAAGAGCAAAGTACCATTTGAGCTACTGCCTGTCAATGTCTAACAACATCTTTCTTTTCCCTTTTTATCGGATACCAGAGGGATCGGTTCTCCCACTCCCCCCATTTCAGAGCCCAACAATGTCAGCCAGTAGCAGAGAACCTACCGGTCTGCCTATAACTCCAGGGAAGCCAGGCAGGCCCTGGAGAGGAGGAGAGAAAGGGGAAGAGGGCAACAAAAACAGAATTGCAAAGAGATAAGTGATACGAGCACATACAAACGCAGTAAACAGGGGGGTGTCAGCCAAACAGCTGCAACAGAAACCTGCCTAAGAACCTATGAAGCATGAGCACAAGAGGTGGGAAATAAGAGCTTTTTATGGCTGGTGCTGGCAGCCACATCAAGTCTAAGGGGCAGTCCTGTTCCCGGGCTTACTGCTTACTCACTGCTTGGCCTCGAGGACCAGTGGACCCTGTAGGGCCCTGCTCGGACAAAAAGGGGAGGAAAACAAACAGCATCAGGAAGTAAGCAGGACGTCGTCCTGCAAAATTACTAACTAAGCGTGAACCCTCATAGTGTCCTGTGATGTTAATTGGAATCCTCCCTGAAACAATATCCTCATTTACAGCCTAAATTATGCATGTTTACAGACACAAAAATTCAATTATGCACAATCAATCAAGTTGTAGACACAACATTAAAACCACTGAGGTGTGAAGACTATTTTAGTCTAATGGATTTCATAGCCAACCGTTATTACCAGTACTCCCAACACTACTGCAAAAGATACAGTCAAATGAATACTGATGTCTTTAAGTTTATGTAAAACGTTAAAAATTATGTTGCTTGCAAAGAAAAGGAAAACTTTACCGGTTTTCCATCCTGACCAGGTTTTCCTGGTTCCCCTACTGCTCCCTAAGAAAAATCACAGATTATAAAAGTTCATTGACTTTGAAGATGTCAGAGGAAGTACTACTGTACTACCAATATACCAACCATGAACCAGCTCACCTGTGGACCGTCACGTCCTCTTTCTCCAGCTTCTCCTTTATCTCCTTTTTCCCCCTGTTTTCCCACTGAACCCTGGAGGACAAGGTAAAATAGGTGCAGAGGCATTTTATTTATTTAAACCTTTTTTTAAATGACATTGTCTAAGTGGGCCACTCCTCAGACTCCCTGAAGGCTTGCACTTCTCGAACATGATCTTTATTTTAAGTTTAGCCCTTTTTCTTTCACAACAAGTCCCTGGTTTCCCTGATGCTGCTGCTGATCTGGACCACGGAGCTGCTGATGTCATGAAGGTAAAACCCTGCGGTACAGCGGGACGGTGTGCTGCTACTGCAGCACGTGGATTACCGGACATGGACAATTGTGTATCACTGCTACTGAGGCAATGTGGACCGGGCCGGGTTCCAAGGATGCCCGGGAAGGAAAGATGGCACGAGGCAGGGACGGGAAAAGCTCACCGGTAAACAAACAAGGACGTCGCTCGCCTCTCTCATTCTCACCAATGTTTGCTCCCTGTGGAATAAACTAGTGGGCTTACAGAGAGGATAGTTTGATCCACCTCAACGAGACCTGGTTTGACAAAGCGATCGCACACTAGGAGCTTCCCTGATTGGATTCGGGACTCCACTGGGACTGGAGCTGGACACCGTGAGTAGAAACATGGAGTGGACTGTGTGTATTTTACCAACGACTTCTCTCAGAGACTCCTGCTGTACCACTCCCGTCTTAGTTAACAGTGGTTTGTTACACTGCACCACCAGAGGTCAGTAAGCACACTGATCCGCTTCAGTTTGCATACTGCCAGCACACCTGTGGTCCCGACTCTGCTGCACACCACCCACACACACCTGGAGAAGCTCCAGTCATTTGTCAGACTGGTCTTTGTGGACTTCGTCATGTGCATTCAACACCGTTCAGCCTCACCTGATGAGACAGAAATGACTCCAGATGGATTTCAACCCACACCCAATCATCTGGACCCTCTCATCCCTGTCAGACAGATATCAGAGGGTTGGAGTGAACAGACTTTAGGTCACCCAAGTCAATTCCTGCAGCAGCCTCCCCCAGGTTCTGTAATCTCTCCGGTCCTCTTTTCACTCTACAACAATTGATTGTAAACTCAATGTCAGTGAGTAAAGCCATCTCCAAGTGTCAGTAGTGCCTTTTTTCTCAGGAAACTCAGCAGACTCCAGCTTTATCAGACAGCCCTACTTGCCTTCTACAAATGCCTCATGTAATCAAATAACCTTCAACATATCAGTCTAGTTTGGATCATTGTCCAATATTCATCGCAACCCACTAAACAATATCATGATAATGAACAGTCAAATAATTCGACTGAATCACTCCTCTCTTTCTACAAGACATGGACGAAAAAGGTGGTCAAGTTGCTTCTGATATCCCTCTCACACTGCACACCCATCATCTTCTCCCACCTTCTGGTCTGAGACACAGATCTCTGGCCTTTAAGACCAAGAGAGCCCTGTCACACTATGCCCTCATTGTTTAGAGCACTGAATAGTAGGTGATGTGTTGCCCGTATGGATGCTGCCATGCTATTTGTATATGTCTGTTTTTATCCAAGCCTATGGATAAAGTTCCCAATGGAAAAATAAAGCTCTTTTCTTTTTCATGACTGAAACATCGTTTTTGGGGTCACAGAGAGGGTGCTGGAGCCTATCTCAGCTGCATATGGGCAAAGGCAGCACACGCCCCTCAATCAGTCGACCAGCTCATTGCACATATATATGCATTTCGGGGGGGGTTAGTACCTTGCTCAAGGGTACCTCAGCAGTGCTCTGAAGGTGTCCTTGCATCTCGCCCTCCTATCAAAACACCTTACACCGCACCGGGGCTTGAACCAAGAACTCTCTGCTGTTCTGTAAAGTGCCTCCAGATAATTTTGAATGTCAACAGACTCTAAATAAATAAAGATGATTTGATTTTGATTCCCAGCCCAGCCCCCTCCAGACTGAGCTACTGCCGAACAGTTGAACTGATAAAGGAACCATAGGTAGAACATGAGGGATGGCACAAAACACAACTGTTCGGTCTGGAGTAATTGTAGTGATTACAGACTAATTAGCTTTGGCCGAAGCTTTTATACTTTATTGTATATATCTTACTCGCTCTCCTTTGGATCCAGGTAGTCCTGTAGCTCCAGGCTCTCCGGTTTCTCCAGAAACCCCAGGGGGGCCCCTGACCCCAGGTGATCCAACCAGTATTGAATCAGCAGATGCCCCCTGTAATAAAAGGCCACAAATGAAGCGCTTTGCATCTTATTTCTTCAAAATAGTCTCGTTTTACCTCATCTAATACAAAAATGTAACAATTGGGAGTTTATGTAGCGTACCTTTTGGCCTGGTGGGCCCTCTACTCCTGGTAACCCAATTTTACCCTGAAAAACACAAGAAACTATTAGTTTAATACATCAAACAGTAAACACCTTATCAGAATGGGACAGAAATATCAGAACTTACAGCTTCTCCTTTGTCACCTTTTGGTCCACTTATCCCCTTAAAGACAGTACACAGATCAAGCAGGATGCCCATCAAAATGGAAGAAATCAAGTTTTTACATATTCTTTATATTCACCTTTTCACCTGATCGTCCAGGGGCTCCCTGTTCACCAGCTCTTCCAGGAATCCCTGGTATTCCGGGCTTTCCTGGCTCTCCAGCAGGCCCTGGGGATCCTTCTGGCCCCCTCTCTGTAATGGCTCTACCCGGAGGCCCAGGTGCTCCTGTATGGCCTCGTTCTCCCTGGTCCCCTTTGGATCCTCTCTCTCCAGGAAATCCCAGAGCACCCTGGTACACAACAAGAATGTCAAAAAAGTGTTTCTAACTTTTGTCAGTAATAAACAAGAGCACAGATTAGATAAAGTATTTGCTTTTTTTAAGGGTGGGGGGGGGTTATAAAAATCTACAAAAGTGGTTGTCAATATCACAAAATGCCTGTAATTGCTTACATCTGAACCTGGCTGTCCTCTCAGTCCTGGTTCACCTGGGGCTCCCCTATCCCCCTTTTCTCCTTTCTGTGCTAGAATTTCCTTTTTGTCCACAACCAGTTTTTGATTGGTCACCTGTGCAGAGGACAGAAAAGTGTAATTAGCGGCAATCAAGTCAGAATTCACAACATCAGTCAGTAAGCAGACTATAAAGCTGAACTTGCTCTCTCCACTGCTTTAAAGTTATTGACTGTGACTCTAAATTTCCAGCAATTAAAGTCATATTTGAGGATTTCAAAGCAGTTTTATTTTGAATGGATTCATTATGTATTTATTATCGGAAGTTGTTCTCTACAACAACTCTCTGTGCAGCTTCTGGAATCAGACCATTAATAGAAGGATGACGCATTCACTGGCAATCTTCAGCTAAGTGGGAGTAACTTAGAATTAAAGTCTGTCCAGAGCTGTTACATTAACCTCTTACAGTTCTATTCCCGTACCAGCACAATTCACCTGATAGACACGATTTTCCTTTTCATACTTATGGAGAAGAAATAAGTTGTTATTAAGAAAAACAGAGGTTTGTTTAAATGGCGCATGTGGCAGAACGACAGTTCTGGGCTGCATGTGTGACAATTAAAAATAAAATTGCCAGTCATGTACAGGCACAAAAGGCCAAAAATGGTGGAGAGATGATATGACAGAAGTTTGTCTGCGTACACAAACCAACATCCCAAAAAAATGAGTGATGAGACACACACCTCAATGCCAAAGCTGGCCAGAGCCTTCTGTACATCCTGGTAAAGGAAATACCACAAATATAATTAAACAAAAGTAAGAAATAAATGTTCCTATATGTCTCCATCACGATATCTTACTGCTGCTGTTATAGGTTTGCCTGGTCGTCCATCCTCTCCTGGATCTCCCTGAAATTAAAAGAAATGTCAACAACCCACACAATAAGCCTCATTTGGGTTCTAGTCTTTCACTTGAACTGGGATTGACATACAGCATCCCCTTTAAGGCCAGGTTGGCCTCTTTCGCCCTAAAATAAAGAAAAAAGAAAACTTAAAACTCAGGTCAGATCGAAGGCAAACAAAAAACATTAAAGACAAAATGAGAGCTCACTCTGGTTCCCACAGCTCCAGGGATTCCAGGTACACCCTGAAGGATAAAACAAAGACAATCTAAATTACTCTAGTCTTTTACTTCTAGTCTTTTACTGCCAATCAAGCTATAGTTTGCATGTCCAGAGTGAAGGGATTGTACACATACGGTGTAGTTCTTGGTGAAATGGAATTTAGCAACATGAACCTGCACAGTGGTCTTTCAGCATGAATTGAATGAGAAATATTCACACTTTGATGTTTTCAAGATCTTAAAAGGTCCTTTGACCAGCTCACATTAATGAGATAAAAACACATAAGTCGCATTCTGATCTTCAGTCGAATTCAAGGGAATGAGGTCTATAAATAGAGCTGAAGAACCTGAATACACAATACAGGAGACAGTTATGTGGGAAGGCAGGATATCAGTCTAATCCAGACAGATATCCCATCTTCTAATTCCACCCAGTAAGATCTATATGCCATATCTTACTGATAATTGCAGGTTGATTCAATTGCTTTAAATATATGGCTCAGTTTTGGGTGTAAAGACTGTATTTTTCTCCACTCGACAGAAGCAATTGGAGATCAATAGCTTGCTTAGGAGGACAATACAAATAGGAAGACTGTACCTAATAACTACGCTAAAATGCTCTGCGCACTCACCGGAGTGCCCGGAGGCCCTTGCGGTCCTGGTATCGGTGTAGCATCAGCTCCTTTAACATATACGATCTGTGATGCGAAAAAAGTGCCTTTGTAAAGAAACAAACAAAAGCAGTTTTAATGACCAAAATCTAACAGTGAAGGTCAAACCTGCCCAGGTGGACCAATAGTGCCAGGTAAGCCAGGTGGGCCTGGAGGTCCAGAGGGTCCTCCAAGTCCAGCAGGGCCACGTTCTCCTTTCAGCCCATCACGGCCCTGAAAAGGAAAGAAAAAACACAACAAACAATGACAATGTTTATGTGAACTTCCTCCTCTAGAGGACATTGAAGAATTAAATCAAAGCAGGTGGTGCTGCTAGCACTCCGCTGATGTCATCCAGATAATTAATAAGAATTTGCACATGAAAACACCACTCTGACATTTCAAAACTGGGCTCGTGAGTATTCCTCGGAGAAGCACATTGATTCGGCAGTGAGTGAAAGTGAGTTATGTCAATGTCAGAGCAAATAAATACAGATTTCAAGAGGAAAGTGACGAGGAGAAATGAAAGGAGAAAAATGGAAGTGTAGTACAATAATATCAAGGATGGAAGGATCATTAAATGGTGGGGGGGGGGACACAGCAGGCTGGACAAAGACAGCACACAGTGAGGAAACAAACTAGACATAATAAGATGAGAGAGAACTGATTTAACTGACATCTCTTCCTGCTGCTCCTGCTTCTCCTTTGTCTCCCTGCAGATGAACGATACAAAATAAAACCACTATAACCACAACTTCCAAAAACATTAAATAAATGCTTCAGTCCTTCCAAATGGATATAATTTGCAAAAACAGCCACAAACCTTTCTGCCATCTTCACCGGGGACACCTTCTTCACCCTGTCAAAAAAAGAGAGAAGCATCTTTCTTGAAACAACTGCAACAAATGCAATTTCAACGGTTTTATATGTGCAACAATTACGATTAAAGAAAGTAACATCCATACTGTCACAAGTGAGAGGGTGAGAGTGAAGGAAAATAAGGAAAATGTCAGCTGTACTTTGTATCAAACTGGTTTGAGCTAGTTGTTATATAATGTATGTAATTTTTATATGAATATTTATAAAGGCAGAGTGAATCATAGTTACAAGTTACCATTTTGCCTGGAGCGCCAGGTTTGCCATCGTCACCTGCTTTACCCTGTAAAATAACAGCAGTAATGTTTAATCATCGATAATGCAGCAGCATTCACACGGTGTATATCCTCACAGGTGTCCCAGGATTCCCAGGAGGTCCAACAGGCCCAGGTGGTCCTGCTTCTCCTCTAAGGCCTGGTAAACCCTGTCGACACACACAGAAGGAATCTCAATTCTTTTCCAATACAAATTCCCAGTTAATTATGATTTTTGCAACATATTGTGACAGTTTTTGGGCATGTATATGTCATTTGCGTAAAAGTGAATCCATGGGAATATGCACAGTGTGGAATGACGAGATTTCTATTAAAGCGCTGGTAGCAATGACGCAGTTTGAAATGAAGACAGTTTAAAAGAACACTAACATTTCCAAGTGTATATCTAAAATATTCTGACATTACCTAATAATATATCATGCAATAGGGAAAGTTTTCCTTAAACATAAGTTATTATTGAATTATAACGCCTCCACAGCGCCCCCTGCAGGACATGCTTATCACATACGAACATGAAAACTCCCCTATGGGCACTAATTTACCACAGGGTCATCAGCATTTTCCAGTGAAACTGATACTGTGAGACACAAAAAGCAAAAACTTACATCTCTTCCAGGATCACCTGTTTTCCCAGGATCCCCCTGTGACAAAGAAGCCAGAAAACAGCAATGGTAACGAATATGTAGCACCATTCTTGTTCAGATAAAAATGGTAAGAACCACCCACCCTCTGACCAGGGGGTCCAGAAACACCAGGTTTACCATCCAGACCCGGACGACCATCTAACCCAGCTGATCCTCTTTCTCCCTGATCACAAAGATATTTAAGGGTTATAAAGGAAAGGTGACAGAAATTCAACATAAGAACCCTGGCTGAGAAACAATCATTCTTTGTTGCCATGCATTGATTGATTGGTTTCAAACCTTGTCTCCAGCTGCTCCTCTGTCACCTTTCTCACCCTGGAAAGTACAAAACCATAGGTGTGAAATAATGATCCGTATGTAATGTTATGTCTTATATTAATTTACCAAACAATTCCTATTTTATGTCAAACTCACTCTTGTGCCTGTAGGCCCCCGCTGTCCCTCAGAACCCTTCACGGAACACAGAGAAAAAAACACAGATGTCAAAAAGGGTAACCAGCCATGCATACCAAATCCACAGGGAAACAGGTCGGCGTACATACAGATGCATATATAGAAGCTTCTCTTCTGCTCACAGAAACAGTTCTAAGTGGCAGAATGAGAAAAAACTCACTTGTAGGCCCGGGGCTCCAGGAGTCCCTGCTTCCCCTTTCTGACCTTTGTGTCCAGGCTCTCCTGGTTCGCCGTCATCTCCCTGACAATCACCGTGATGCAATTTGTTATGGCTACAACACGTTCTATTTTCATTTTAGCCTTTTCCGACATGCATGCGTTGCATGTTTTATTAGTTGTTGACGTGATTTTATGTATTTTGCACCAATCAGAAAGTCAATATTTACAACATTAGCGGCAACATTTCAGAGCGGAAGCTATTTAAGTTCAGAGCTTACCGTTTGTCCTCTTTCTCCTTTGAGCTGACCTTGAATGTCAGTCTGTTTAAAAGAAACACATTGAAGCTTATCCAGATTGATACACATGTAAATTACACCTCTCACAACTGGAACGGACAATACTACAATTCTCGGGTTATAAAGAAAAAGTAATCTATTGCACAGTCATAATTCATAACATCTTTCAGATGTTGGCATGGCTTGATTGGGGTTCTACTGTGCTAAATTCATTGGTCTGAATGTGATTTGGACATGTTTGTCTTTATACAACACTGATCTTAATTCAACACTGATCTGAGGACACAAACTTCTCAAGAGCACAGACTCCTCTAATGTTCTGAATTAGAGGTGCTCAGAACAACCGGGAATCTTCCAAGAGCCATGGGTCTGACCAAAGTGGTCCAGATAAGAGACATGATGAAGAACCTAATGGCCGCTCTGGCTGAGCTCGAGCTCTGGTGTGCAGATAGGAGAAAGTTCTAAATGGGCAACCATTACTGCAGCCCTCTACTACTCTAGGCTTTACTGCAGCGCTGTGAATGAAGCCTCTTCTCAGTTAAAGGCAAGCGAAAGACCTTGTGGACTGAGCAAAAAACACCCTCAAGCTGAGGCAAGCAAGTTTTTCTAGCCTAATGGATGAGGCTAGAATATTTAAGGTATTGATGTAGAATAATGATTTTGATCCTTAGTGTGTCGCTTAATGTGTCATTTTGAACACTCCTGTATCCTGTTCTGTGATAACTAACTGCGTTCACTGGGGTCTTATTTATCATTCCATAAGCCTAATGTCTAAAAAAGCCCCAACCCATTGTATCTTCCGATGTGCAGCTGTCTAATTAACCTTTACTGACTGGCATGAACTGTGACAAATCACACAGCCTCGTCTAATTGTTTTGTTTATGTCTATATTTTATAGGATTGTCCTTCCCAACTCATTTAATATTCAACAACCAGCAGCATCTTTACTGGTATTGTACTGGTAGTATTGTATAATGTATAAACTGGGCAGTGTTATCACACCTACCACTTTTCCTGGTGGCCCTGGAGGCCCCTGGGAGCCCTTAAAGGAGAGTAAAAAATGTAAATCCAATGACAACCACAAAATTGTGAAATTGCAAAGATAAAGCAAAACAACAAACCTGGTCTCCTTTTTCCCCTCTTGGTCCGGCAGGACCAGAGCTGCCCTATCAGCAAAAGCAGAAGAATCACCTAGCGGCTCGACTAAACGTTATCAGTTATAAATGTATGTTTTTATATAGGTTTCTCACATCACGCCCAGTCTCTCCTGGGTCTCCTGTTTCACCTTTCTCTCCTGGTCGCCCTGGCTGACCAGACAGTCCCTGTGTCAAGTCAAAGATTAAGGTTAACTTTAAAATAGATTTAAAAGATTCATTTGATGAGTTTAGACTAAAAACATACCCTCAAACCTCTTTCTCCTGCTTTCCCTGGAAGACCCGACTCCCCCTTTTGAAAATCAATTTGAAAAAGGCCTTAACAGCAGCATGTAGAGCACAGGCTCGTTCTTATAAATGCATGAGATGAGTAATGATGTGGAACACAGAAACCATACTTACAGGTATACCTTCGTCACCCTTTTCACCTCTAGCTCCCTGTATGATACAGGTATAAAGATTTGATTAGAAACAGAAAGAAATCTTAGAACCTCTATCCAAGTACAGAGTAAAGAAGCAAACAAATTACATTTAGTTTTACCTCTTAAATTGCATCATTAGAAAGCATGTAACAGAGCAGAATAAAGTTTATATATATAAAGGTATACATTCAGGGGCAACTGAAATATACCACCGCATCAGCAAAAGATATGTGCCACTTAATAATGTTCTATCCACGTATCAAGTCGCGATGCTATGCTAAAAAATGCTCTAGCAAGTGCAAGTTACTGCATTTAACCTCCAATGGAGGTCATTAATAGAAAAGTGCTTCACCGTAAATGTATTAAAGATGACACTGATCGGATTGTGGAGAGGAGGCACTTAATCTTTAAAAAGAATCTATACATCACCTCTTTCCCAGGAAGACCAGGCTTTCCTGAGAGCCCTGGCCGCCCATTCTCCCCCCTCTCGCCTGGTTCCCCTGGATCTCCCTATAGACCAGTTACAAGAGAAATCCAACATTAAGATGATTTAAATTACAAATTAGGGCTAAAAGCAGTAAACTGCCAGCCTCTCACCTTGATGCCTGGTCTGCCGCTGGCACCAGGAGGTCCCTAAAGATAAAGCAAATTATGGTTCCTTATTTACGTTTTCATTTTGGGGCACAAATTCAACAAAGAAAATAGTTTCTAAAGTGAACTTACTCTCTCTCCTGTCTCCCCTTTGGATCCAACTACACCTGTTCCAGCAGGTCCTGGAGACCCCTTGAAAAATGGAAGAAAGTGCAAATGTGATGCAGAGAGAACTTGGAATTGATATGGAATATTCAATACTTTCTAAAGCATCCTCATTATCCACCACTTGCTCACTTGCACTCCTTTTAGCCCCGGCTCTCCTTTTTCTCCCCGTAGGCCCTCTGGACCAGGCAGGCCTCTGTCACCCTGTGAAAATCAGAAAGTGGAAACAACTGAGTGAAAAACCGCTCAGCTCAGGCAGGCTTTTTCTAAATAGGAAACATTATACCTGATCCCCTTTCTTCCCTGGAATACCCGGAGTCTGTGAAAATAGTGAACACAACAGAGACTTATAGTCGTCACAGAGCCTGCCAGGGTGACTGGTGAGAATACAGCTAATAGCAAGATTTTCTAAATCTAATTACTCACGCTTCTACCAGGCTCCCCTCGTGCACCTTCACCCCCCTGGGAACAGATAGGTTCAATAGCTTATTCACCTCAGCTTGGAAATTCATTACATCACATTATGAAGCAGACATTGATGGAATCACGCTCCTGTTAGCCTCCTGCTTCACATTTAATTTCTCTTAATGGAATCAGTCCCACCTTTTCCCCTGGTGAGCCACTGGACCCTGGTAAACCCTAATGACAAATGAGTCAGACATTATGCATCTACCCAGGCAGAAAAATGAGACAGAAACATAATAATAGTATATGGCAATGTTTTTCATTTATGTATCGACCTTATTCCATTGAATTTAATGCACATAGTTTATAGTGTTAATGAAAAAATGCTTTAACTTAGTCACCTTTCTTCTATGTAAATCTTTAGTTATCTTTGACAGTCTATCTTTTATGCACTAGTACTATTGTACACTCTATTAGTGTAACACTGTAATGTCATATGCTGCTAATTTGTACTACTATACAAGCTAAAAGTAAGTAAATTTCCCCATTGTGGGATCAATCAAGTATATCTAATCTTAACACTTTATAAAACATCTACTTACCCTCAATCCTGGAGTTCCTGGAGTGCCTGGCTTTCCTGGGTCTCCCTGAAACGCAACATTATTCATGTAAAAGCTCAAAATCTAATGAGCACGACAGTAATTTGAAATGCTTTGAAATAACTCACTCTCTCCCCAGGTTCACCAGCTGCTCCTCTTTCCCCCTGTGCAGAGTCACATGACCACATGTAGTAGTAATTTGCTCACTATCCATTTAAGTTAAAGTAAGTATTGAGTATTTTTAGATGCTAAGAAGCTTCATTTATCAAAACAAATCAAGGGGGTTTTGAACTCATAACCTTCCTCACCAACATCGTGTTGTAGCCACGTTCAATTAGACAGGTGTTTGAACTGGGGCGTTTGGTTCATCTCAAGTACAGGATGCCCTAGAGCAGCCGAGACTGTCCATGTTTCAGTATAATAAGTTAATCAGCTCTTATTGTTCTTCATCCTAGAATCCTCTGACTATCACAGCTCTTTTCAATTGAATCAGGCCAGATGGATATAAAGAAACAGGCAAAACATAACACAGTCTCTCAAGCACAATCACGTGTAGGATGCTCTCACTGCTGATGATCATCATCAGACATCAAGAATAAATAATCATCACCTTAGAAATATCTGTGAAGCAAATATATGTAATCCCTCGTGAGCTACTTTTGTATATTTCAGTGATTTTGATTTAGAGAGCTATGATTTATTGCAGTGATAAATCGAGAGATGCATCCTGAAGCATCAGTAATGCTGATATATTTATGTTTGCGAACAATATTGCCACTCAACATCAGATTGACCCTCCATCCAGCCTCAGAATTCCGCTGTGCAAGCAATTGATGAATAAAGGCTTCTTTATAATATAGATCGCATTGGATGGAAAGGTCGTGTATTAAAGTGCGACAGTTACTGATATATATTTCCTCACAAAAACCAATGAGATCATATGGAGTAAGCACGTGTCCCAGTTCTGGAATACAATGTGTCAGCGTAAAATTGTATTGGATAAAATGGTGTTATTTGCTGAGAACAAAATAACATATGAGGGATAAACCCACTGAGGATAAGATTCAGAAACGTGAAATAAAAATTGAAAAAAGAGATCATATTGATCCCACCTTTAGTCATCACAACTCATAACAGCTCAGTAGTGTGAACGGCCTCCACAGGCCTCTATGCACTTCCTTCATTGTCCAAGCGTGCTTCTGATTGGGCGACAGATAGAGGATCTTCCCTCAGATCTGGATTAAAGCATCAATCAGCTCTGGTTTGATGTGGCAGTGTTAGATGCACCGATACATCACGTCCCAGAGGTGCTTGTTTGGATCCAGGTCTGAGGAATGGCTGGGCCAGTCAATAGCATCCAAGCCATCATCATCCTGGAACACTCAAGCCTGAAGCACTGCAGCCACTTGGGAATGACACACGCCTCAACAGGAAATCCACAGCACTTGGATCAGCCTGTGATCCCATTTTTGGCACACCAATGTGCACCTACATGAGCAACTTTATGTTCTCTGTACTTTCTGATGTCGCACATATGCACACTTCCATGTGATACTGATTTAGCCCTGGTGTTCTCTATCCTAATGGTTGTAATATTGCCTTGAATTTTCAATAATCTCCAATTCTAAACAATGAGGAAACATTCTAAAACAAAGCCGGCACCACACTCGTTCATATACAGTGATCCCTCGTTTATCGCGGGAGTTGCGTTCCAAAAATAACACGCGAAAAGTGAAATCCATGAAGTAGTCAGCTTCATTTTTTTTTATTATTTTACAATGCAATACTGAACTATAGAATGAAACCAAAAATCAAAACCTGTTTTAAAGCCCAAAATTTGTTTAAAACAATCATTTTAATCTAGTAATACAAGGTTGGAAACATTGTCACTGGCGTATTTCAGTCCCAGCTGCGCCTCTTCGTCCTGACTCCGCTCCGCTGGAGCGTCTGTTTCTACTGAAGGCGCAGGAGTCTTTCTCCCAGAGAAGAACATTGTTATGGGTAGTTGTTGGCGCTCTTTCTTTTTCTGAGCAAGAAGATTTTTATAAACGGATATGCCACCTTCGATTATATTTGAGAACTGCAATGAACGACTCGCAAAAAAAATCCGTGAAGCAGCGAAGCCGTGAAAGATGAAACGCGATATAGCGAGGGATCACTGTACATCAATTCAAAAAGACTAATAATCCATGATCGACATGCATTTACACGTATACAGACGTGCATGTACATGTCTGACTGACTCTCATGTCATGTGACTCACCCTGTCTCCCTTAGATCCATCCTCCCCGGGCTGTCCTCTGTCACCCTATCACAGCAGAGACCAGAAAATATCACTCTTCAATTTGCACCTTTCAACCCAGGTGACTTTTCTTACCTATATCTTACCTTGCTACCAAGTTCCCCTGGAGGCCCACGGGGACCCTAAAAGATGTAAGGACAATATGTCACCATTTCTTTGTGCCAAAAGACTGGATATTTACCAGTGGCAATTGGAATGGCAGCCACAGTTCATTGGTACATGGCAAAATGAATAATACTGTGGAAATTGTGATCAATATAACAAGGACTGTGGAGGCATGGCAGCGATAAAGGAGGTGTTGTTGCTATTTGTAAAGCATCCACTTTGTTATGATCTATCGCCATTTTGATATCAGAAAAAAGTGACGTGTTCGTCTTACTCTATCACCAGGTTCTCCTTGCCTGCCTGGAGGACCTGGCAGCCCGTCAGCACTCTCACCCTAAAAAAAAAGGGATTATTGTTTTATCTTTACTGAGCTAAACTTACTGTATAACAAGCTCAACCACTATTGATTAAATTTGCAGTCACCTTTTCTCCTTTTTTACCCTGTGGTCCTGCCAGTCCTACAGGACCTATGCCCCCTGGAGGTCCTGGAGAACCCTGATGATAAAATTGCAATTAGTGAATGCTAATAGAGGCAACGCATCAACAATTCATGTAAGGTAAACATGTCAGCACATTGTCGGTGATTGACAGCCCTTACCGGGGAGCCTTTTTCGCCCTTCACGGCAACCCCACTGCCGACTCCTGGAGCTCCCTGTCAGCAAAAAGAGACAATAGCCGTGAATCATTATAATTGTGTTCTCCCTAGGACACTTGTGCAGTAAGGAGTCTAGCTGGTGGTGGTGTGACTCACCCGCTCCCCTGGGGTGCCCTTCTCTCCCTGCAGAAAGAGAGGTAAAAGTGAAACATGGTGACGACAGCATAATTATCTAATTCAGACAAAAATAAGACAGGAGGATCCACACACTGTGCTCTTCTGTTTCAAGAATAAAGCAAGTCTGCTTTTTGATATTAAGCAACTTTATTAGTTGAACTCGGATTTTTTTACTTTTAAGTTTTAGCTTCAATTAAAAAGAAACAACAATTAACATAGAAAAATATTGCAGTAATACTTGTAATAATCATTCTGTTAATACAAAGACACATGGACCATCTTACAGTAAACCTCCTCTTAATAAAGTGACTAAACACTGCCACCGTGTGCCTGAAGACGGCAACTGTCGGAAAGTGTTGCAGTCTGTGTACATGTTTACAAGTAAAAATGCATAGAGGACGTTTTAACACGCTTAATGATCAATCAGCTTATTTCAGAGTAATTGTTGTTGGAGCTTCGTACTTTAACATCTACCAATGAGGAATATGTGAGGATACAGTTTATTCAGATGATATGTTTAGTTTGCTGCATCGGGGGGCAAGTGAGAAGGTATTTTTTAAATGGAGGCAGGAAGAAATGGGACAAAAGGACAACCTTGATGGAGAGCCCCGGTGTTCCAGGTAACCCAGGGCGACCATCCTGACCCGGTATGCCTGGAACTCCAGCCGCACCTTTCGTCCCACCGATGCCTGGCTGACCCGGAGTCCCCTTAATACATGACATTAAGAGTAGTTAGAGTACGGTACACTCTCCACTGAGCTTGTTGTGGGACAAACCATAAAACTGTGTCACTACAACATTGTGAAGAATGCTTAAGATCGTTTTGTGTTTCAGTTTCTTACTGGTATTCCAGGGGTGCCAGGCTCTCCTTTCCTGCCTGGAAGACCCCCCCCAGATTCTACAACTGACCCTGGTTCACCCTAAAGAATCACCAAAACATAATGAAAATACATTTAAAGAAAAAGATAAATCCTTTTTAAGGACAGTGTTTATCTCACCTTTTCCCCTCTAAAACCTTGTTGCCCCTGTGGTCCTGCCAGTCCTGGGTCTCCCTAGTTAAACAAAATAAGCACTTAGGAAATAAATTTATATATATTTATATTCATATATTACATTTTTAGCGAATTGAATTATTGAAACTCACTTTGTCACCTTTGAGACCAGGTAAACCCTGGGACCCCTGCAAAAGCAAAATTGGTTTGTTATGTTTGGGCAAATATTACAATCCTTAGATTCTGGTGCCTCAACTCACTGGGACCCCTGCAGTTCCTGGGGAACCTTCCCGCCCTGGATAACCTGGGTTTCCATCAGTGCCGGGGAATCCCTGGATTAACAACAATGATCTAATTACTGCAGTTTTGATTAATGTTTGTCTATATTTACTGAACCTACTCACCCTCTCTCCTTTTTCTCCTTTCAACCTGGCTGAAGGGTCTAGAGGGGACGATGGGCCTGGTGGAACTTGGCGCCCTTCCGGACCCCTCGGTCCCTCCCTTCCAGGCAAACCATTAAGTCCCTACATAAATATAGGCACACATATTGGAAAAGTCAAAATCAACCTCGATTAAAACAAACAGGGTAAGACATTGTCTGTCAAAATGTTCAAATTTTACACAGGAGCATCCCTGCATTGATCAAATCTAAAGTATGCCTAGTGTTGAGATGGTACTTCAAGCTTGTTGTGCCTTGGTTAAACAAAAACTGTGCATGGACAGATTAATTAATAGTCTTTGTTTGTACTCAAACACATCAAGTGGGTTAGTGGGTTATCCTTTTATTTTAATGATACTGTGCTCAGCTCTGTTCCCTTCCCTGCTCCCCTGCCCTTCAGTTACGGGTTGTGAGTGCTTTATAGAAGCATTCATTATGCTTCTATGCATTCATTATGCAGAATTTAGTCACTTTTGTCAATGTTACAGGTTTGTATTTACTTACAGGCTCTCCTTTTCTTCCATCCAAACCATCTCTGCCTCTCTCGCCCTGTGGAATTATGCAGGACATTTCAGCATAACAGCTGCAAATATTAGGTACAAGAAGAAAGGTTAAAAAGTTACACTATACCTTCTCACCACGTTCTCCCCTTTGGCCCTAAAAGTAAAAGGTAAGATGTCATTTAGAAACAAGAAAGTTTGGAATGCAAGAAAAGAGGGAGAGGGCGTTTGTGTCAGTCTCACCCGAGGACACTGAGCGGGACAACGGTCTGGAAGTGGACCGCCCTAAACAAAATGGGAATAAAGGCAACAAAATAAAAAGTTTTGTTTCTTTTACAGGCAGCTTTCTGGCTATTATTGAGTCCTTTGTAGTCTGCATAATAAAAAGACGCCCTCCACCATGTTCTCCATACTATAAAACAACATGTTTGAGCAGTGGTTCCTCTTACATCTCGTATTTTGGCAATGCTACACAGTAATTCTGCTAATCTGGTGTGCAGTGAGTCCAACTGTGACGCTTCAGGAGTGTAGAGGATATTCTGCGTGCTGCCGTCCGTCACAGCCCGACGCAACTCCTCAGTATCTGCCTGACCGATACCCACGGCCAACACCTTGACACCTGAGTTAAACAAGTTAAACAAGTGTTTAACCATACATTTAAACTTACATTACTTCTTTATTTGACAGAGATTTTCACACCTGTAGCTCTGAGAATGTTTGTCACAAGCGTAAGGTTGTCAGAAGACTTTTTATCTCCGATGATGACGACAACGCCGGGAACCATAGGCCTTCGTCCAGCTGCAGGGGTCAGGAGGTACCGTGTAGTGAAGGTCACTGCTTCACCTGCAGAGGGAGACACACAAATACAGACTAAGAAAAATAAGACACAGCAAGGTGGCGGACTATTTCCAAACACAGATGTATCTCTAAGATTTGACCTATGTTATTTCCAGGGGTTTCATCAAAGGGTGTTGCCTCAATCTTTTGCAGAAGTGTATCAGACCTGTCGTGGCTATTGAGGAGGAACCACATTTTGGGTCTGTAACCATACACTACAATGCCCACCTGAAAGAAAAAGGAAATCAAATGATGAAAACGTGATGCGCACACCATCAAAATGTACAGGCTAAAAGAACCAGCACCTGTGAATCGCGGGCTCCGATGGTGTTCAGAGATCCTGCTGCGCTTGTGAGAAGCCTACGGAGAGCGCCTGCGATGCTTATTCTATCAGTAGAGGCGGGCACCAGAAACACCACATCCAAACGCCCACCGACACACACTGCAGACATGATTACATGGGGAATGAAAGCGTGGCTACGGATATTTACGCGCTTGAAAGTGAAGGTGTCGTACCAGTTCTTTCATCTACAAAACTCATCGCTCCCAGTCCCCGTGCAAATGTGGGCTGGACAGTAAAACGGTATCGATGGCCCAGATGCAGCCCCGTCACCTGGTAAGAGGTGGACTCAGCAGGCAGCGTGACAGAAACATCCCTCCCAATATCTGAGAAAAGCCAAAATGGTAAGAATATACAGACAAAGTCTTAAATTAATTTCAAATGATAAAAAGATTCACCTAATTCATCACCCCATCGCAGAATGTACCCTGTGGCACCCGGTAAAGGATTCCAGACAAGCCGCACAGAATTCTGGGTAACCTCTGCCACCTGTAAAGCTGTGGAGTATAATGGGGGCGCGGGGGTGACAGCACCAGCTGTAAAGAGAGCAAATAACAGTAGTGGAGATAAGTTTGTTAAAATACTTGCCTAAGATTTAGTTATTGCGCTCATTTTTCACGCAAATTCACAGGAACCTTCTAAAAAGCAAATGTAAATCACAGTAGAGTACATCCAGTTTTCTCAGTTTATTCTGTGCTTGGGATAGTGGTTGAAACTTGTAAGAAAAGTGGGACTCACGTGTGGTGATCCTGACAGAAACAGGGCGTCCCTCTCTATTCTGAACAATCGCCTTGACCTGAACCTCATACTGGGCTCCAGGATCCAGCTGGTCTAAATCCACTGCAGTCACATCACCTCCAACCAGCTGACTTTTCTCTTCACCACCTGCAACAGCACGGCCAATTATAGACTAGTGCAAAAAAGGTGACTTGGTGCTTTTAAAAAAAAAAAAGATTCTTTATAAATCTTCAAAATGAATATACTGAACCATCACCATCTGTTTTCCTCCAAGACACGCGGTAAGATGTTGCTCCCTGGACACCAACCCAGGAGACACGTACAACCTCTCCCCGAGACTCTTGGACTTGGAGGGATGTCACGATCCCAACAACGGACTGATCTGATTCTGAATTTAGAAGGGCACAAAACAACAATCTGCTGTTGTATACGATCTCATCCTGTTTGAACCCAAGCAGCTTCTCCCAATAAAAGGCAGATGAAGGTACCTGTTTTAATAGCCAGGGTGGAAGGACTTCCGTCTAGAGATCCAAAGACAGATCCAAAGACAGGAGTAACTTGCACAGTGTATGATGAATCTGACTGAAGCCCCTCAATGGTGAAAGAAGACGTGTCAGCAGGCACATTCTGAGTTGTTTCTGTACCCGCACCTGGAATAAGACAGTTGTTTCTATAGACAGTATGTAAAGCACTGAGAGCTGGCTCACTTCTCACATTTGTCATTCCTGGATTAGGATTTCTTACCATTGTTACGTCGCCAAATGATCCTATAGCCGGTTGCGGTTTTGGAAGGCGACCAGGCAATCTGGATCTTCTGAGAAGTAACAGCAGTGACACGAAGGCCAGACCTTGACCCACCATACGATTTAGTCCGAGAAGACACTTCGACCGCCTTTCCAACTCGCTCTCCATCAAAGACACCCGCAACCCTAATGACCACTGCTTCATCTGGTTGCAGGCCATCAATAATAAATGTACTGGCCTCTGCTCCCAGAAGTCGGGACTTTTCAGGACCTGCCATGAAGAACACAGAGCTGCTTTACTACAGTTATACGCATCATTAAGGTGGAAAATGCTGAAGATTAAAGATACATGATGGATGGAAGCAAATCAAAGATTCAAAGTAATCAAATTCACGCTTACCGCCGCCTTGACTCCAAGAAATCCTGTACCCTGTTGCCCCAGCAACACCAGTCCAGGCAATTCGAATTCTACGACTGTTTATGTCAGTCACTTTGAGATCAGTCACTACGCCCAAGCCTTGCTCTAAAAATAAAACGATAAATGATTTGATGTGCCAAAGCCCATGTATGGTTAAAACACTGATGAAACGACATAAGATTTCCAACAAAATTACGGGTGTTTTAAAAACACCCAACGGGAAGTAAGAAAGTTCTCTCAGTGGATAACAAGAAAACTGTTGATATAATGTGTTACAATAATATAGAATTTAGAATAAATATAACAAAAACACAAGGTGCTAATCATAAAACAGCTGTTCACATTTTCACAACTTATTATAAAGAAGATGAAATTGCCTGAATAACATACACAAATTTGGTTTCCTGAGTGTGTAAATACATATAAGAGATGTCCATCCTAAGATCAAACTGAATTTGAAATCAACAACCATGAATTGTTGAACCAGTCGCTGTTTTGTCTGCCTCAAGAACAAGAGTTTGCTAAAAATCTGAGTCAGAAATCTGAGACAAAAATGTCCATGAATCAACAAAGTGGATATAAATAAACACCAAAGGAACAGGAAGCAAAACAATACGCTAACTTAAGCGTGTAAGGAGTTTTAATCGGTACCAGGTACACCCACTGAATTCTTTGGTCTTTTCATAGTTCTAACAAATTTTAGGCCAAGCCTTCATTTAGAATGTTATTTTCTTAACTATTTCCTCAGCTGTCTTTTTCCCATATAACAAAATGTCAGCGATGTAATAAATTAGGATTACAAAGACACATTAAGGCTTAAGGATCTCTAATTAAGGATCAAAAGGGGTCATCGGGATGTAAACAGGTTTATAGCAGCAATATTGTGTCTTAGCCTCTCAGCAAGGAACGGCTTCAGACCACACCGCTGCTCCGTACATCTGTTAGAAAGACTAAGCCTCCAGCGTGCACGTGTGTTCTGTGCCTGCTCTTCTGTTTAATGTTCATTGTTGTGGCAACATCCTGATTTACGTTTCACAATACAAATGAAAGCCACATTTTGATGAAACAGTACATTGAAGCTTTCTTACCAGTGATCCATTAGGGGAGAAATATGTAACGCACAAAAGGAAGCAGAGAGAGAAATAAGGCAGTCTTCATGTGTTGTTGATCATACATCAAAAATCCTCTCAACTAGTATAATCTACTGATAGAATGGTTGTATTTCCTACATGTTACACCCTGATATTGAGATTTATAATCTGTTACTATTGGATTTGTAAAAGCAGAATGTCTCTCCACATGGTGAGTTGAAACTAAGAAGGGCGTTTTAATTAAGCAAAAAAGCCCTTAAGAGGATCAGACAGCAGCTTTCTGCAAGATGTTTGCAGAGGAAGAGGGACTGACTCATGATGAAGGCTTTCTAACTGGCAAACCTCCCAAATGCCAGCACAAAGTGGCGAGGAGTCAGCGGGCAGCATTTTAGAGGAAAACCAGCCAGAGCATGAGCTGGGTGGAATGAAGATCAGGAAGGGTCATGTGGGAAACACATAAAACATATTAAAATATTTTCAACTCTAAAAGTCTATAAAAGGCATTAAGGGGTAACTGTCCTCATTGAGCGGTCTAACAGAAAAATAACCATGGGGATTATTAAATACATCCATTATGGATGGATCCCAATCTTTCCTCATCAAGTGTGTGAACTAGATCTCCAGTCACCTGTTTTGATGTAAACATTAACTGGGTCTCCTTCATTTTCTCCCACGAGTGCTGTGACACTGACTGCATAGGACACTCCCACCGCCAGGTCTCTTAGGTCAAGCGTTGTCTGGTTGCCAGGGATCACCTGGATTTCCTCTCTAGCCACTGACATGGCATGACACACACACAAATACACACACTTTAATGAGTGTAATCAGGAGTGGGTTCATATCAATAGAAGTAAGCAGTGGAAGAGATTAATAGATTCAGAATAACAGATGCTTACCCTCTCTGTTGAGGATAAAAATGCGGTACTGTGTGGCCCCAGCCACACCCGTCCAGCCCAGTCGAACAGTGCTTCCCAGAGACTCCACGACTCTCAGGTTGGACACTTTCCCAACTGGCTGCTCTTCTAGAACATCACAGACAACATCTTACTTCATGCAAAACCTGCAAACATCACTGAACCTAGAAATCCGGCCATATGAAGTTAGGTACCTCTGGATGTGGTGGAGACGGGAGTGGCCACCTCCCGACCTTCATACAGGGTGTAAAGGGTGATGATGTATTCTGTGCTGGGCTGCAGACCTGTTAGCTCATAACTGGTAGTGCTCCTTGGAAAAGAGAGTCTCTGGACACGGCCCTCTGGAAACACAATGGCAAATCAGGCAATTTCATTCACCTACTGTATAGCTACACCCTATTAAAAATAGAAATAATAATAAAATATATTATTATTTCATCTGAAAGCCGAATGCCATTCATTTTTATGCATTCTACAGGGACTAAATGTTCTTATATGGTTCATGTGCAGGGTTCTACTGCACGCTAATAGCAAGACTACGAAATATCAAATGATCATGTGAGGGGTTATTTATTTGTTGGTTCAGTTTTGTGTTATTTGTTGACTGTGAAACCAGCAATGTTGAAAACCGACATCTTGAAACCGTCAAGAATTTATCGGGCTTGTTTTTTTTTCTTGTAAACAATAAACAAAAAAATTTGAAGGGCGTCTGAACACTTTTTTCCTCCACTGTATATCAAGATGCTTTGTTGTTATTAAGTGACGATAGTATGATTATGAATGATAGCATTAGCATGTCTAACCTTCTCCCGCTCGCCACTCCAGACGATAGCCTTGAGAAGACTGAATATATCTCCAGGTGAGGCGAATGGAGGAGGGCCCGGTGGGGTGTGTTCGGAGGCTCTGCTCCTCTGGAGTTTCTGACAAAAAAGCAACATAATGGACAATATGTATGCAAAGCTTGACACTGTAATGCAAGACATTTTGAAACTGCCTCAACAACCCTAATTTGGAATAACTAGAGGTCGGATGGGTCCCACACAGGGGCAACCCAATGCTCCTTGGGGAGACAGCTTTGATAAAAACCTGAAGGCATGATTTTATATATATTTAAAACAGAGTACTTACATTTCTTGTGGTGTAATTCAACACAACTTGCAGTGGGTATCAATGATTTTTGTGCCCCTTTAGATCAATTTATAAGCTAAAAAAAAGGATTAGAATCCAGTCTGTGAGAAACTGAAAAAAACCCTAAAAACAAAAATAAAATGGGATCAGATGTTTAGTGAGATAATTAATGAAGTGGCTAACTGGGATCAATAGTATTGTAAATAATGAAAGCTTAATTGTTTTTGTTAAGAGATATAAATAAGAGATCAGTTGAAAAGGATTTTTTTTTGAATGAGCAGAAAGTGAAGAGTCAGTAGAAGTGTAATAGATTCCACGCCTAATTTGGGTACGCTGAACCCACACGCTAGGTTCTGGGGTGAACACTGATGCATGTTTCTCAGAGTTCAGGTTTTCTCTCCTCTTCTCTCAATGCCGAGGCCTCGCGGCGAGCCAGCCCTCAAATGAGCAACATTGGCCCAACTGGCTTGACACCATATGTGCACTACACACCAGAGACAGATGGCAAGCATGCATAATGTGAGCAAAGTGGTCCTTGGCATGTACCGCAAACAGAAAGGCACGAGAAAAATGTTGCCATCGTTTGTCTCTGCTTCACGACTCAGGACTCAGCTCGAACTGAAGGTATGAAAGAAATCAACCCACCTATGTTGAATGCGGCGGTTGCCACGGGACCCTCAACGTTGCCCTCGTACAGTGTGAGGACAGTGACGATGTAGTCAGTGTTGGGCTGCAAGCCGGACAAAGTGTATGCTTCGATGTCGCTGGCTAGGTCCACAGTCTCCACTGTATCGCCTTTTTGGATCATAAAAACACAAACGATTGAGCGGTGCGCACATTCGAACAAGGCCCAACGACGCTGGCTTCCCGCTGACCTCTCAACGGACCACGGATCAGTCTGTAGCCCCTCACACCGCGGACACCTCTCCATCGCACACGCACGCTGCCCTCTGACACCGTCTGCACCGAGAGCTGCTGCACTGCCTCCAGACGCACTAAAACAAGCAAAAACAGGAACGCAAAGGCAGTCTGAGTAATACTGGGCGAGCATGGGTTCCCCAAATATAGGGAAACGGTCTCATTGTGTGAATTTACATGTGCGGGCAGTCAGGACGGACGGCGCTGCAGAGTTTCGAGGAAACAGTGGATACAGGCTGATGACGTATTCCGTGTCTGGTTCAAGCGACTCCAAGGTGATTGATGTGGAATCTGCCACCAGAGAGTTCTCTGAAAGCTGAGCTGCTGGCTGACCTGCTCGTCCCAGCACATAATACCGGAGCAAAAAGAGAGGGGTTATGGTTAAGACACATCAAAAGGTGTTTTCAACATCGTCACCCCGGTGTGAGTGACAGCCTGCCAACTGTACAGAGCGTGATTGCTCCCAGGGCCAGGTGAGCAGGTACGAACACCACACTTCTCATCACAGGCTACACAGACCTCCACATCTGCCAGTGTCAGTGATAGCAGCTCCGTTTGAGACTGGCACTCCTGCCACATGTGCGGAAAAATGTTTATTTCAGCCCTCAGGGGCCACTTTCCTCTCCTGAATCATAAGCGCCCGGACATTTTGGACCTGTTATGATCAACACCCTGTCTCTAGAAATACAGGAAGCAATATATTCCAAATGCACAAGTAAAGGTTTTCCATGTCTAATTTCAGGACTGGGATTTTATAGAACATGGCTGAGCAGTAAAAGTCTTAGTGACAGCCAGTGCCTGAAGGAAGCAAAGCCTCAAAAAAGATTATATTCCCTCACAAAAGCCTGGCAGCTCTACATTCCCAACATGTTTTTGTAACCTGCCACTAACTGTTAATATTGTTAACACCTGTAATATCTTTTTTCTCCTACGGTTTCTGCCGTAAACAATGCCGGGGTGGTAAGGGGGACAGTAAAAGAAGTAGCGTTTGACCTCGTGGTCCATAGGTGAGTTTGTAGCCCTGCACTGGAACTGAAGGTCTGCTCCAGCTCAAAGACAGTGAGAAGAAGCCTGCTTGGACCAGACGTAAACTGGACACCCCTGGCAAAGACCCTATGTTAGACGTGAGAGATGTATCATTAGAAATGGGTGAACACAAAAGAGTTTGTGCTGAGCATGCATGACTGTTTACTCACTGGTTTTCTTTTTCGCAGAAACAGCATCTTCGACACTGTTGGGAAACTGGGCAATAACAGTCACCAGGTAGTCAGTGCCTGATCTTAGGTCCACTGCTGTGAAGTTTCTCTGGCGGGGAGGCACTGTTTCCTGCAGGGAAGACACAAAAAGATTTGAGTGAATGTTGAGCTCCACTGAATGACAGCCTACTTCTGCTGTCGTCATCTTTTCTGTCAGGGGATTTCACACTTTGACTTGCCAGTCTTTAATCTATGTACTGTAGCTTGACAAAGACCACCCAAAGATAGCCTGGAGATTTGTGCTTCTCCTAAAAAAACGTTGGTTCCTAAACCACATGCAGTCATGACCCGTGTTGTGAGTACTGTGGTTACTGTTTCGCAGTCATGCGTTACACACTACGTTAGTTTCGCTAGTGTAACTATCAATTGTTTCGCATTTGTTGAAAAAGTAAACCGCTCCGACAAGAATTCCAACGCTGTGATTTAAGGAGCGCTATTGCATCCTGCTGGCCTGCTGAGGAGGACAGTGGTGCTTCGGCCCTAAACCAATAGCGTTTGAGTTTGAGCCGCGATAAAACTGTCTCTAAGAGTGACATTTAAAAGCATGCGGCTGGTTATATTATTGAGGAGATGCTTCCAATTTCACCTGAGGAGTATCCCTCTTATCCTAACTGGATCAATAAAATGGGAATGACGCGGAGGCAACAGTTCACAACTGCAGTCGGGTTGAAAAATATCCGCGTGTGGCCTGCTGGTGCTCATATACTTGCTCATATTCTGTCATCAAACATAAAGTGTTGCATAAAATGCTATGTGGAATAGCTCTCTTCTTATTATCCCGCTAAGCTACAATTTGATTCGATGTGAGAGGTCGTTTATTTAAGGGAGGCTGATTGTCTGCTAAGTTTTGACATGTGCAAACAGCTTTTCATGGATGAGTACTCTAACACGTTACTTTTATTTGTAGGTAAGGCTGCAATTACACTGATTACTTTAAATTGATAGAAAACCTGCAAACTAGTGGACTACTTTCCAAAGTGGCTTCACCCATGACTGGTCATGACCAAGAACTCATGAGGAATTATTTTCAAATATTTGCCTTGGTTACAGTAAAAACAGAGCTGGGAAAGTGATTATACTAAGATCTGTTCCATTAAAGGAGTAGATAAAAATTTAAAAGGTGCCTTTTGAAAAAAATAGAATAAATAGAGCTGTTTCAGATGGGCATCTGTGATTAAATCTCAAGATTTTCCATAATTTCCTTCATACAGCGTCTCCATCAAAATAAATATGACATTAATTCGTATCTCCGCGAGGAATATTCTCTAAAATACTTTTTCAAAATTGGATTAAAGTGGTCAAATGTGTATGACAAACGAGCCTGGATGACTCTCCAACAATCCGTTGCAGCAGGAAAGCAAGTGTGGCAGGAAAATTCTTTAATCTATTACTGTTCATTGTTGGCTGACCTTTAATAACAGTCCATTAGGATGAATAGTTGCAGGTTCGTGCTTTCATCTCTTTTGACAACATGTAATTTTCTTCCCTACTAAAGTCAACCAAAGCTCTAGCTTTACTTAGTAGCTTACTGATCCAAAAGACAAGCTAGGCGATTAGCAAGAGTTGGTCCCTACACCACAACAAGTCCTTGCTCTCACCTGCCGTAGTTCTGCTGAAATTGGCTGCCCAAGGCCAGAAAGTGGTACATACTGGACCAAATAGGAAATCACAGGTCCCCTTGCTTCACTCCAGCGAAAACTGAGAGAATCTGAAGTCTGACCTGTGAACTGGAGGTTGGATGGCCCAGAAAATGCCTCTGGAAAACAAAAGCAAACTTCAATGAACGCCTGAGATAACAGACCACATAACTGTGACCTTTCTTAAACATACCATCACTTGCATAGACTCCTCCTGCCTTGGAACACACTCTGTGGTTCACAATAGGAAGAAGCGTCTCCAGTATTTTAAACTCCCCAACAAAAGCTGTGAAATCTGCGCTGGGCTGGGAGGCGATTTGAGCCAACTCATATGTGTCTGCACTCTTTACACCTAAACAAACAAAGCAAATAGCCGGGTAAAATATTTTTCCTGTCCAAACTACTATTGTAGATAAAACTGCACCTACCAATTGCAAAAATATACACTCCTTGACTGCGTAGCTTCTGTGCAGGAGCTTCCACGTTATCCTGTGATTTCCCGTCCGTGATCAGGATGGTAATCTGGAAGGCAAGGAACCATGGAACATTGAAAACTTCACGCTCTTCCATTCGCAGGTTTAAACAGGCAAAGGCCTGCATGAAAGGCTTCAGCGCTCAAATGTGCAATTTTACATGCAGGGAAAGAACCAATCGTCACACCTTTGGCACCTCTCGACTGGATGCAGGGTTGAAAAAGTTATCTGCCATGAATTTCAGGCCGGCACCGGTGCGCGTGTTTCCACCCTTGTACTTCAGGTTCTGTAGGGCTTTGACCACGCTTGTGCCGTTTAGGTAGGTGTTGAACTTAAATTCAACCCTGGAGAGCAGAACAGGTCTGAACACATAATCCTGCGCAGACATTTTCCCTTATTGTAGATAAAATGGGTCAATCGCCTCAGTCACCTGGAGTTGTCGCTATACTGGATCGCTCCAAAATGGATTCCTGATGCACTGACAGAGCGGGCAAAGGGTTTGACAATTCCAGTCAAGAAGCCCTTCACCTGCTGAAAGTGAGCTCGCCCAATGCTTGATGATCCGTCGATCAGGAAAACGATATCTGCTGCTTGGACGTTATTACAGCGGCCTGAAAATAACACGTCTGATATATGAGAAAGCACTTCTCTCTCTCTACAAATGAGCAGACACATGGAGCTAACTCTTAGAAGAAAACAAGGGGAATCATTTATACCCTGAGCTTCAGCCCATTGAATGGAGGCCAGGAGGAGAATCACTGGGTACACGCAGCTCCACATCTTCACAACCTGAGAGGGAAAAATCTTTTTTTTTTTTCAAATTTTATCTGAAACACACAATAACAGACAATACAAATAGTCCATTTGAATTCCCTCTCTTGTTTATCCTTCCTTGTTTCCTTTGGCCCTGACATCATCCACATTTGTAAGCAACTCCTGGTAAGTTAAAGGGGGCCATTGTCATCTTTCATTTCATTTTCTAGCAATGTGTCCTCACTGAGTTCCTATTTAGCTGAATCCCATTTGACATTGGTCCCACTGCACGCTGAGGAAAATACAGGTGTGATATTTGTCAGATTACCATCAAGTTGCAGGCAACATTCCTGCACATGCTTGTTTTGACCCTTCCAGCAACTTTTGCTGCATTTGTCGCATATATTTATGAGACTTTTTCCCCCTTACGTTCTGCTAGCATCACAGATTTCTAACTAAATCAACAATACGGAAATCCTAAATAAGAGTTTATTATAGAGAGCATACAAAAGTATGGATGTTTATTCTAAACTATTCATGTGCCTGTTTGCAGACACCATAATTATGCAGGTAAAAATTATGTTACTGTCATCGTGTCAACAACTGACGACTGTGCCCGTGCTGCCTTTAATCTTCGGCCTCAGCTTATACCTTCTTAACACAATTATCACTCTCAGCAAATCGCCCGTCAGCTTTCATCTTGCAGGAGAAGCCCCTGCATTGCACGCAGAGCGTTTGTCTTCGTGACAACCTCTATTCACGTTAACCTTCCGAACGGAGGCGATGCACGATAAAGCGGCTACTGCAAATGGCTCACAGATGTTCAGCCAGGGAGCAAAATGTCTGATCTGCTGTGTAGAGCAGTCAAAGTAAATACTGTCTGCAACTGTGTGACAAACTACTTATGTTGATGAAACCAAGAGTATCAGGAAGTGCAGACGGACCAGAGGAGCACCGGGGGAGGAGGGCAGATAACAAAATCATCGTGTTCAAATGGAAAGCTTGCATCGCTCAAGATTAAATGTAAATAGAAATTGTGTAAACCCACTTGGGGCAGACAGCTCATGGCTCAGATCCAAGGGATTGGTCTTGTAACAGCAGGGTTGCTCGTTCAAAAATTCTGGGACAGCAAATGCCTGGAGTGTCCCTGAGCAAGGGACCCAATCCCCATTGTTCCCTGGCAGGAAGGTGCTGCCCACTGTTCTTGGCAGGTGTGTTCACTACTGGTGGGTAATGGGTGAGGCCAAATTTAAGATAAGATAAGATAAGATAAGATAAGATAAGATAAGATAAGATAAGATAAGATAGATAAGATAAGATAAGATCAACTTTATTGATTCACATGTTACAGTAGTAGCCAGTGGTATACAACACTAAAAGAAAAACTAATATGTTATGTACATTACATTATACATTACTATCACTAACTGGTGTGTGCGTGTGTGTGTGTGTAAATATATCGGTTTCTCCTTCTACACCTGTGGGAGAAGGTTTTGAGCAGGCTCTTCCCTTTAATTCACATTTTAAACAGGTTTCTGGGAGCACCTTTTTCATTTCATTGTGCTAGACTAAGATTAGCAAGCTAGAGCCTCAGAACAATGCTAGCTCACTAGCCCTGTTACAGGATTAATGTAAATCAGTGTTATCACAATGTCTGAATAAAAAGCCTCCATCTAATACAGGCATGGGCAAACTAAGGCCCGGGGGCCACACGCGGCCCGTTAAACATTTTAATCCGGCCCGCCAAACTTGAAAAATTAAATGAATAAACCTTGTTAATGTTATATTTTCACTGCAATTCTGGTGTTTTCCCACTAGAAAAAAGACAGTCAGGAGGAGAGTGATGGTGATATCCTGAAGGATAACAGAACTTTCAGTGCTTTAAAATAGAAATGGTTATTAATTTTTTTTAAAAAGGCACATTTTATTCATTTGATTTTAAGTGTTTTAAGACTCATTCCAAAGTCAGATATTTTGTTGTAATGCTTCTCTTCATTTTCATTTGAAATTAAAGCACATGTTTTCTCCATATCCCAAGATGTGTATTTTTTCTCCAATGAGGTGAGGTTACCAAAGCACTCCATCCATCCATCTGCTCCTGGTCCGGCCCCTTTGTCAAATGTTAGAACCCATTGTGGCCCACGAATCAAAATGTTTGCCCACCCCTGATCTAATACAAAATGGCAAGATAGCATGTTTCTCTTCTTTGGCTGCTCTTAAAATCCATAGTAGACTTAAAAATACTTCTCCTGACACAGCAGGTCTTTAGAGGCCAAGCTCCAAATCTGAAGAAGCTTACAGAACCATAACTTCCTAATAAATCGATTTCTCCATTCCTAAAAGTGCAGGTTTAGTCCTGGTTTCCAGAATCAATAAAAGTGGAATAGATGGCTGAACCTTTAGTCACCCCCCCCCCCCCACCCCCCACCCCCAATGTAAAACCTGCTCTCTGCCTAGTTTAATCTCGCTCTACTTGTATAACTAAGCTTTGAAAATAATAATTATGAAAAATCGGTAATTATACAGTAATTCCTACAGTCATCAACTACTGAGGTCTCCAAATAGTTTCCTCATTACTTCCTCGGCTCCTGATTGGCTCCCCCTCCACTCTTGCCTCCTCTCAGATTAGATCAAAACCTTCAGAATAACATGATATATGATATAATCTCGCTCCTCCTGCACCCAGCCTGCCATCATCAGGATGCTGATAGTCGGTCTTTCCCTTTGGAAGACTTTAGATTTCTATTCCATATAAAATGAAATCATTCCTGAGCAGCTGCACTAACATGCTTTAATCCCATAATTCTAATATATACTGTATACATATAAGATCAGAAGAGATGATATTGTTGAGAGCACCTTCACTATCAACACTAAGAGTTAATGTAAAAAAAATGCTTTAAAAAAAGCTTCTTGAGTACATTTTAAGATGTGATGCTCATTTCTGCCGTTACAGAGCAACACAGTTACACACTTGGCAGATTTTCTGCCACCTGTTACATCCATTTATTTATTTATTCTTTAACTGCCATCATCTACGGACAAATTCATCACATTCCAAGGAGGACCTTGACAGCACCTGGAATTTTAAAAGCAAAAGGCTTTAAAAGCTGGCTCCTCCTAATGGTGCTCCCACTGCAGCCCACCTGGGAATTAACTAAAAACACAGGGGTCAAAAGGTCGATGACACAGCAGCAAAGTGTAGCTACAACTCAGTCGAAAAAAAGAGGCAAATTGAAAGACAAGGATCTCATCCCAGAGCTTCTGATGTGAGGTGCAACGCCCAAGACAGTGCTCTGCTCAAGGATCACAGGCCTGTGGTTGGGAAGCTACCAGAGTGGACAACATAGACATCATTGTCATTTAATGGGATTCTAGTACATTTTTGGATGCATTATTAAGAGCCAAACACAAGACCTCACTGTCAAGATCTGCGGAAGTTAAGATCAGGTCAGATCCTGTCACCTTTAACCTCCACCCTGACATCAAAACCAGAATCCCCCCTCCTTTAGTAGCTCATTGTTCCGTTTCTCTATCCAAGCTAAACAACAGTGCTAAAAACAGCAACAGCGTGATCTTCGACGGCCTCTCTCTGGAACCACTTTCAAAAGAACTACAAACATCATCTTCCTATGTGGTCCAAACTGTACTAACAGGTGGGTTACATCAAGGAAGTAATTCCTAATCAGGCTTACACTATAAAAGCATGAATGGACAGATAAAAAGTCATCTCTTTATAATGGGATGCCATCGTAAATCAAAACCAGGTGATCGCCGCTGAGGAAATACATCTAAAACATGGAGTTCTACTTGCAGAACTGTCCAACAGCCTCACGTGAGAACAATGAAGATTGTTCTCTCTCACAATAATTACCAACAGTCCTCCATAGATGACACATTTGGGGTTAGTCCAAATCTATCAGGGTGGCATGCCAAAAACCTCGGCTCCAACAATGCAGATAATGAAAGGATGATCGAGGGAGGATTTTAGGAAGAGAGGAAGAGTCTAAACTGCCCTTCTGTGCGCTTCTATAGGTTTTGGGATTAATTATGAAAGAATCCATGTCAATGGGGGGTTTCTGAACGTGACATGAGCCAAACCACAGCAAAGCAGAGCCCTCGGAACTGGAGCAGATGTACAAGAGGACAAAAGGCAGATGACAAGCAGCAGGAGAAACATGCTGCCTAACAGAAGTTCAGATGAGGTTAAAGTCATTGTTGATCCCCTCATTGCTTTGTCCGCCCCCCAAAAACGAACACAAGCGAGACATTTGCAGGGTTAAATTAGATTCTAAGAGTTTTTCGGGATTCATATTTGTTTTCTTTATGGGAGTTTTTAAAACAAATCCTGTTTTTTCTGCAATCCCCCTGGAGAGAATTCACCGGAACATCGATTTTTATCGCGGTTTCATCTCAGGATTGCGCGACCACTGCTGTTTGTCCTTCATGGAACTCAAGAACTCAAGTGCAGGGAACGGAGCAACTGTCTCCATGCAGTAAATCACTGCCTCAAAGTTCCGCAGACACGTCAGGATTGTCATTTAATTAAAACTACAGCTTGCAATTGGTCCACCGTAGCCCTATAAAGGTGTCACACGGATTAACTCGCCTCATTACCTGTCTGCGGCTGCACCGACCACCTCCGCCGCCTCCCACCTCCTCACCTGTCGCGGCCGCTCCACTCCCGGTCAGCGACGTCCACGGGCACCACCTCGAAGAGACGAGGAAGATTTACCGACTCAAGCTCAACTCCTGAAACCGCTGCATGCGCATCTCTGCAGGAGGGGACTCCGATCGCTGTGTTTTGTGAGCTTTGCTTTTCTTCATGCAGGCTGAACTCAGACAGGCACAAGCTGCAGAACAGTCCAGACTTGTTGGGATGCCTGAAGGGGAGACCTAAGCTCTCCCTTTTTTTTCCCAACCCAAATTCTCTTCGCCTGTTGTCCCTCCCTGCCCACGCCTGCAGAAGCTCCCCACACAGCCGTGTGAAGATGATGATTGGGGGGGAGCACTTACCGGCATTTTTCTAGAGTCACACTGAAAATTAAATGTACGCACACCTGGACGCATCTGGGGCAGAGCTTTAAAAAGTAATGACCTAATTTAACGAAAATGCACATGTAACACTGGTATTGTAGTGTAATATTTACTTTATTATTATTATTATAGTTTTTTTTTTAAAACGTCAGAACATGACGCTCCAAGTTCTTTCACCCAAAAGGCCCCAAAAAGGAGAAATATTTACATTTTCCATCGTACTCCACTAGCAGGGTGTGACCTACACAAATGTTATTTATTTTTAAAAATGCAAAAATAAGACCAGATGCTGTTTGAGCTCATTTATTTTGAGTCACATATTGTCAAATTGTAGCCATATAATCTGTTTCCTTAGCAACCGAGTTAGCTAGCTCGGGCCTTCCGCTGGTTCACGTGCACGTCTAAAGACTTGCAGTTCGTGCTTGAAGAGAGCAGAATCAAAGATTTAAGGGGGGAAAGCAACTAAATATTAAAACAAAAACCCAAACATAACTTTAGACTTTAGACATAACTCGTACAAGTATGAAAAAAAAGTAACCTCAGTTCTGGGATCCTGATCAAACTTCATCATTAGCACTTAGATTTTAATCCATATTCTTAAATGTTTCAGATAAATAAATCAACAAAATATAAATGGAAAATGAATAGCTTCTGCCTTCTACTGTGTTGTTCATGAGATTTTTTTTTAAAATGTTTACATAAGGAATAAAGATGTGAGCAGAGCACACATGGCTGCAGGCACTTCAGGAAATCTATTCTTTATGGCGTTCACAATAAATAATAATAATACAGCAGAGTCAGTCAACAAACATTTTAACATCTTCATGCCAAGTTCCCCCCACTAGCAGCTTTTCTGTCTCATCCTGTGTAATTGGTATAATTGTATAACACCATTATTTACAGAGCTGCTCCCCGCTGTTACCTGTAATTAGCCTGACAGTTGTGATCATATACCAACAGATCCTTGATTTTGTCTGTCTGGTCTGCTGCTTTGTTTCATTTTACATAGTTCAACCACATCAACTTTTTACCAAAAGATCTCTGAATGATCCCCAGCCAGTTGTGTTTGCATATTTCTTTTGTCTTTGTAGTGAATGATTTCTGATGTCAGTTTAATAATTCCCAGGCTAGTTGAGCTGTCACTCGTGTTTATGTTGTCGCCAAAGCTTGGTCATAAAAGCATTTCGTTGAATGTAAATTTATATAAGAATGTACGAAACAACGTTAACCGCTAGAGGGCGCTGTAGTGTACTATCACCACTTACAACAATGGTGACTTTTAGCCTTTAACCTCCCGATAACTGCAATAATTCATGAAAGAAATGTTCATCATTACAGGGCAGACATATCCAGCAAGCCGTTATTTAAAGAATGTAATGTAATGTGACTTGCACCGACACTTAAGTGTGAGCCTGATGTTTATGAGGGGCTGAATCAGGAAACAGTAAATCATCATTGCACCAAGGCTGTCAGTAGTGATCAGCAGTAAATCTTTGTTTCAGCTTTTTTTTTTTTACCTTGTGCAAATGTAAATTGTAGAATCTGAAAAGAAGGGAAGCAACCCTGAGTTACAGAAATGTTATCTTCAACATCCATTTAGTCGTAGTTTTCAACAGGAACCTTTTGGACTTGAAAAAGCTTGACTGAAGGTCTTGTGCACCTGGAGTTCTTCTTCTTACACCAATCTCCCCATGATCCACTGTTACTCTGCTTGCTTAACAGGACGTGAAGATACAACACAAGTGAAGAGATTAAGAAGCCTTTTTTACCCGCACAGATCAGCAAGATTGGCATTTGTGCAGTGAGACTGAAAGCAGGAGCTCACCGTGTGTTTGCTTAGAAACATCCTTGAGGACGTTCTGGCTGACTGACCTTTTTGTCAACATACCTTCAGAGGCAGGCCTCTTTCATTGTCATCATCTGTTCATTTCTCTCCAAACACCACCCACAGGCAGCACACTGACACACCGTCACACCACTTTACCACCACTGATTATCAGACAGAGAGACGAGACAGGAAAGTGAGTCTAAAACACATGCTGGAAACTGTGGTTGGGGAAAAACAGGGATGGACATTCCTGAGAGAAGAGTGTTCAGGATTCGTTGGAGGTGGAGGGAATTTTGAAGGATGTGGAAAGCGTGCTGATAAACACTGTCAGCACGTGCTCCCCCTGCAAGTAGGGACTGGAGAGGAAGAGAAAGAGAGAGCGAGAAGGAGCGCAAGAAAGAGAGAGTGGTGACTGAAGTGGATTAGAGCAAGTGGTTATAGGTGACAGCGGGTGTGGAGCGACAAAGATGAAGGACCGCCGGGTCGTAAATCTTCTCAGAATACCTGCTGTTGTTTTAGCCACCGGTTCCACATCTGGTCGCTGGGGTGCTCACACACGCAGCCTCAGAGTTAGGGTTTTACTAGACAACTCAAATATGTAGCACAGTGCATCCTGTAGCGTAGCTGGAGCGAACTGGTGACGCAAAGATGCAGAGGTCAGAACCTCAGATAAGACCAAAGGTTCCCGCTCTGCCTGGCTAAGAAGATAATCCCAGCGCTGTCAAACACGGTGAGTGTGCCTCAATGGGCTGAATGTCAAACCTCTGGGAACGTGTGTAAACCTGGTCTCCAGAGCCGACGCGAGAGCTTTGTTTACAGGACGTCTAAAGAGTGGCGATGCAGAGTGGCGGGGGTGGATGCCGGAGGTCACACTCAGGGAAAAGGTCACAGGAGAGTCCGGGCAGGTTAGACTTGAAGGAGAAACATCGCCTGAAAGAAACCTGCTTGGGAACTGCAGAAGTTTCTTTTGTTTTTTTCTTCTTATCTTTTCAGATTCTTGTAATTTAGAGGCACTTTATCGCTCCCGGGCAGGCAGGAAGTCATCCCGAGAGGACAAAAGATTCTTGTTTGTGTCCAAACTTAATTGCACATGTGTTGCATTTCATGACGCAAATTAAATAAACCAAATGATTAAATACAGACAGCTGTCTATTTACATTGTTTCATTTACATTCTTGGGTACAGTGGTGTTGTCTTTGAGTAATTACGAGGCATCTGGCCTCTTTTCTTTAGGCTACACATCAAGGAGATTGGGGTGTTTAGTCTTGTCTCGTTAGCGTGACTTTTTAATGACTTATAGTGTGTGAGGGGAGAGAGCTGCAGATGATTATAACAGTAAGTTTCTGATTAAAGAGCAGTGACATGTCTGGACAAACTGACGCAGACGGTGGGACCATCTCTGATGATTCACTTCGCCAGACTGGACTGGTTGTGCTCCCAACAGCAGTGGGGAGAGTTGTTGTTTACGGCTGACGAACTTCAGCCCTTTAAAGTTTTACCACATCCGGAGTGTGTTCGTGTTGGATTCCTCCCCACATTCTTAATAAAAGCAGCAGCAGGAAATCGAAAACAAAGAACTTTGTACATCATTCATTATCAAACTTTATAAAACACACCATCAACAATTTTCTAGTTATGAGACATGTTTATTAAATCATGGGAATTGATTCCACTCCAGGGTTTACGGCTGCTTTTAAGACAGGGGCTGGGGAAAACTTCACTCCTCTCTGGCTCAGGTTTGTTTGACATCTGTCTCAGATTGACTGAGTCCCAACTGGGTCACAGCAGCACAGGGACAAGAGTGACTCTCTGAGGTCCTCTACTGTTTTACTGCTGAAATACAAATTCAGTCTTCACGCTGCTGAAATGATACACACGTCAGGTCGTAGAAATACATGAAAAAGCTTCTGTCATATTATAGACATATTATTATTAACAAGAAAAGCGCAAACCTTCTCTTTAAATAACCTCTGACGACTCTGAACCTATAATTCTTGTGACACTTCAACCAGTAAAGCTATATGCAAGTGTTCGTACTGACCGCTAGAGGGCACCAGATAACAACTGTTCATGGACCGTTCAATGAATCACCAGTTTTCGACAATTATAAGTCACTAACTTTAAATAGGGTGTTTGTAATTCATTAATTAATGCATGTGGGTACAAAACCTTTTCTGTTTCACCCTAGTTGTGTGAAGGAAGAGGTATTGCTGCTGTCAGGCTGCACAACAAACATAACGCCCAATAGCACACACTGAATATTATATATTCTGTTATGTAATTGTATACACCCTCTGTACTGTGTACAGGTATACAGGGGCTGAGTATCCATCCATCTGGATTATCATATATATATACACATCCTTTTTTGTATATTCTCTATTCTATCCCAATTTTATTTCTTTCTGTGTGCTTTTGCTCCAGTTTTGCTTCTATCGTGTCAATAGGTAATTTCTCTGCATACATTTTGTTTGGAAAGAAATTCCAAACTAAAGCCACCTTCACCCAGAACACTCCTCTGCTATAAATGTCAGAGTTCATGCAGCCGTGTCAAAGAAGCTTGCATTCATTTTTAAGCCTTGTTGATGCAAGACATCAGGAAATCCAGCACAACTTGACCTTTCCTGTAAAACCCATTGAGCCTTTATTCAAGTTAGCTGAGGACGAGTCTGTTGTTTTTAAGGCGTGCTTTAATGTGAGGACCCTGCTGATCCAGAGACTAGCAGCCAGTGACAATAGACTCCAACAATCCCAGTAATGACATTCACTTAGAAATTTGACTGACTTGAATATGAAAGAGACTGGTGAACTACGCTCTAAAGGAGAGCTGCCATCATGTTCAGACTTGTCAGACTGTGACACTGAAAAAAGAAAATAAAAGTGAAGCAATAATAGGCAGGTTATGGAGAAACCAATCCCAGTTTCTGCCCATCCCAGTGTTTTTCTCTTCGTGGTTTTATTATTGTTATTTATACCTCATCATGTTGGCGTGCAGCAGATCACTGAGCCTCTGCTGGATTTTAACCATCCATATGTGATGTGAGAGCAGATGAATAGATGTGTCTTTCATATACAGACTAATAAGACCCCCTCCAACCCCTCAGAGAGGAGCTAAAAGACTTCTGCAGAAAAGAGCTCGCCGTGGAGTCTTCTCTGTCCTCAAGAGTCTTTTGTATCCACTGGTCTCAAGAGGGGTCCTGTTTTATGTATCTAACCCAGTAGATGTCTCTTTTCTCAGAGACACCCACAGAGAATGGGTTTCTCCTTATTTTTCTCATTTTTAACAGCACAAATAAAGCCCTTCAGGCTGCCTCGCTCAGTTTCTGCCAATGTGTCTCTTCCTCCTGGAGAGAAAAATGATCTAATTAACTCGTATAACCACAGATCCTGGTTGACCCAAAACGCACACCCATGAAGTCTGTCGTCTGTTTGCGTCTGTGTTTACTGTAAACCTTCCTCAACCTGGCCTCGGGTGCTGTTGTGAGTAAATGAACGCATCAGTTAGCGCAACAGCTAATTAGTTAGATTAAAACACCAAATTGTGTCAGTCATGGATGTGCAAGAGCGTCCTCACCGCTCATGAAAGGCCAGTGCGTCACAGTTTCTGTGTGTGTGTCTGTGCTTGTCTGAGGGAAACTCACAGCTTCAGCGCTCCCTCGCTCCCTCAGTCCCTCGCTCCTCAGTCCCTCGCTCCCTCAGTCCCTCGCTCCCTCAGTCCCTCGTTCTCTTATTCCCTCGCTCCCTCAGTCCCTCGCTCTCTTAATCCCTCGCTCCCTCAGTCCCTCGCTCTCTTATTCCCTCGCTCCCTCAGTCCCTCGTTCTCTTATTCCCTCGCTCCCTCAGTCCCTCGCTCTCTCAGTCCCTCGCTCTATCAGTCCCTCGCTCCCTCAGTCCCTCGCTCTCTCATTCCTTCGCTCCCTTAGTCCCTCGCTCCCTCAGTCCCTCGCTCTCTCAGTGCCTCGTTCTCTCATTCCCTCGCTCCCTCAGTCCCTCTCTCCCTCAGTCCCTCGCTCCCTCAGTCCCTCGCTCCCTCGTGCTCTCATTCCCTCGCTCTCTCAGTCCCTCGCTCCCTCAGTCCCTCGCTCCCTCAGTCCTTCACTCTCTCATTCCCTCGCTCTCTATTTTGCCTCATGTTTGTGTAGGTTGTGGGTTTTAAGCTTCTCTTCTGAGCAAACATGCTCCATTTTCTTCAGTAAGGCTTTGTCACTTTGTCAGAGCCCCTGGTTTGAGCCTCTCTCTCTCTCTCTCTCTCTCTCTCTCACACACACACACACACACCACACACACACACACTCTTGTCAGGAGCCTCAGTGTGTAAACTCTAAAGCCTGAGTGTGTACATGAGTCTGTCCGGGTGTGTTGTCTTCGTGTCGGGGTGCCTGGGCCTGGCACCCATCACACACAGGAAACAGGCCGTGGCCCTGAGCTTCACATTAAACACACAGGAAATACACACAGGAAACAGAGTGTCAGCCCCTCGTGCTCGGTTCACACACTCCTCCATCCTGCACTCCTCCTCTCCTGATCCCAGCGGAGGGCCGTTCGCCCGGCTTCAGTTCCAGACTCTGCGTGTCTTATTTCTCTTCAGTGTGCACAGTTTTGTTCTCTGAGTCAACCCCCCCATTCCTGTCCTACACTCTGACCTGTGACTTTTTCAGACAGATTTCATGCTCCTTTTGTGAAATTTTCTGTTATTGTGATCACTTAAGGATAGAAGTCAAGTTATTTAACTTTTAAATAATTGGATCTTAAGACTCCACATACATGTTCTTCCTGTACCTGCTTCCAAATTGTCCTGGTTTACTCCTTCAGTTCAAGATGCACGTTAGGTCCAGGTTGTGTTTCTGTCTCTCCCAGTGACTACTGGGACGGGCACCAGCAGCCCCACGACCATAAATAGGAATAATAATATTGAACTCTGGGTATTATTGATCATTGTGCTCAAAAACATCACGTGAATCTCACCTCTAGTTTGGAAAACAAAGAGTAACACCCATGATAGAAATCTCTCTATAGTTGTTCATGGCTCTAGATCAGAGGTGTCAAACTCAAATACCCAGTGGGCCAAAATTCAAAACTGGGACAAAGTCATGGGCCAACATTGATATTTATTGAAAAAATCCTCCTCCAGCTATAACAGGGAACCATGATGGAATCATGGTTTTCAAACCACAGATCAAAACTCGCCTATCCGCACGTCTTGGTGTGTGACCCATGGCGCCTGAGTAGTTCTCTTTTAATGTTGGGCTAGATTCTAACACGTACACCTATGAGCACAGAATTATTACTTAGTTCCTGACTGTTGCAATGATGTCAGTGCATTTCATAAAAGCCTTAAAAGATCAAGGTTTAAAATCCCTTGATATCAAAGCCAATGTGATGAAAGCCAGTTAAACATGAAAGACAGTTCAAAGACTAAAGAATGAATGTTTGCACCATCACGTCAGTTCATTTATAAATTGAGAGGAAGACAACATGGATTTGCCAGGTGAGCAATTGAGCGACGGTCTTAATTAATGTTACGCTCACAGAAATTACAATTATTTTCAAATCAACTATATTCAGACAATGAAAGGAAATAATGAAGACATTTACAATGCATATTCAACACATATTTGTTCTGCAGAGAAGCATAACACTGTCTGCTCAGACAATGAAGATGAGGAGGTGGTTCAACCATGTGAGTTCCTCATCAGGATAAATTACAAATGAGTATGAGCCAAAACTATTCAAGATATGATTAAATCTTGACCTGTTTTATGTCTTCTTCTGGCCACAGTGAAGAGAAAGAGGATCTGTTTTCCTGAGAGTGAGGAGGAGGAGGAGGAGGTTCCAATAAGTAAGCTTATAACAATCAGGAAACGTCCAATATTAATTTTGCGTTAAAAAAAGACATGCAAAGAAAAGCACCAATGAACAAGAGGCTTTCTTTATTTATATCAGTTTGAAGTTACGCTTAGTTACATTTAGAATTGGACCAAGTTTAACCTCTGGAAAAATATCAACACAAACAATTCTGATCCCACAAACCCCATTTTGCCTGTTTTTAGAGAAGAGAAGAGACCAGAGGTCAAGGAACAAGGGGCAGTAAGTATTAAAAAGCTGCAAACAGAGCATAAACTAAGCTGGCCTGCTGCTAGCAGTGATACTGTAGTTCCACCCTACTCAGCAGCAGCAGCAGCAGCAGCAGCAGCAGCAGCAGCAGCAGCAGCAGCAGCAGCAGGACTCCCGCCCTCCCCAGAGATAAAGTTGTACTTAACATGATCAGCAGGATGAAGGTGGCCCTTGAGGTTTGTCCCATTTCATTCTCTCCCAGCGTTTTCCCCCTTCACAACCCCAACCTGCACCTTTGCCCTCTTTAACCCCCATGTTTGCTTGACAGGAGGACCGGATACTGAACAGCCAGAGAAAGCCAGCAGTGAGAAAACTGTGCCTGCTTCCGCAAGTCTTGGAACTCATCAAGAAGTATGAAGATGTTGCTTTCAGCCTGTAGCTCCTGATATTAGAGCTGTAGCACTGAGAAGACAAATGAATTGTGGACTGGTTCTCCCCCAGATCAAACTTTGTTGAGACCTTCATCAAGTATGGCCTGTTAACAGAGATCAAAAAGTGGATCAGCCCTCTCCATGACGGGTGCCTCCCAGCACTGCCGATCCGGGTGAGGCTGCTGAATCTTCTGGCAGAGGTGAGTGTCGGTCAGGAGAGGCCGGGCCCTCGTCGCATCAGCCTGAATTCTCTCTGTGTCTTTCTTCCTCGCAGCTGCCCATCTCGGACCCTTATCTTCTGATGCACAGCGGCATCAGACACACTGTCGGCATCTTGCTGAGTCACCCTGATGAGACCCAAGCCAACAAAACTGTCATTAGGCAACTCATCAGTGAGAAACACACTCCACCAGGAGACAAAAAAATGTGGTGGACCACGCAGAAGTGTGAGCTGACGGCCGTTTCTTTTCTTTGTCCAGATAAGTGGGTGACTGAAATGTTCGGCCAGTCACTGGAAGATAGGGAGCTGCGGAGAGAGAAAAGTATGAGGAGAGATGTGCAGCCTCAAAGTCAACCGGACAGGTTACTAGACCAGTTCACTGACTGTCCACTCAAAAATTGACGGCATCTTTAACATATTGATTCTTTTCTTTGTCTGCAGTTCAGTGGAGGAAACCCCTCCCCCAAACCCAGTGAATTCATGGAGAGAGGACCCAGGGCAAGTGGCCTTCAGAGGTTGCACAGTTAAAAGCAGTAGTCACATTATTAACAATTTTCCCCCACAGAACTCTGGAGTCAGGTGACAATCGTGACACAGAGGTGTCTGGTCACTACAGCAGAGCCCGGCTTCCGTCGCTGTCCCAAAAGGTGTACACTGTGCGGCCTCCGTGGAACCTCAAGAGCACTTCCGGCTGGGTGAGTGAACTTTCAGACGAGTGGGAAAATCCCAATTCCAGTCCCAACAGTGTGATCACACGCCGTTGCCATGATGGCGTTCTGATTTTGTACTTGATCCCACAGTGTCCAGTGATGCAGCAGCAGGCGATGCTTGCTAAACACAAGAAAAGGATGTTCCAGAAATCATCCAGTGAGAAGAAAAGAGGCAAGAAGTGAAGGAAACTGCCTCTATTTCTACGACTCCAACCTTCAGTTGGCTTTATTAATTCAGTGTGAATGTAACAGAGAAAAACACTTGTACGTTTCTGCCTTAAAAAGAAATAAAAACATGAAAAAACTGTATCATTTGGCAAGTCATGTCACATGACGTGGGGGCACATTTAACGTCAGGGAACAAGCGATCAGTCAGAGGAGGACTGGTGACTTTATTTACAACTTTATCCATCATGAAATGGACAACTAAGACCGCACCGCTCTGCAAAAGAAGAAAGGCTGAGGAGGAGTCAAATATAGTCAAAATATAAAGATAACTTCTCCTCTCCTCTCCTCTCCTCTCCTCTCCTCCTCCTCTCCTCTCCTCTCCTCTCCTCTCCTCTCCTCTCCTCTCCTCCTCTCCTCTCCTCTCCTCTCCTCTCCTCTCCTCCATTGATTGATTGATTGATTGATTGATTGATTGATTGATTGATTGATTGATTGATTGATTGATTGTCTACACCAGAGACCTTGCCAAGGGAATTTGGCCGATAGTCGAATCATTCAAGAGGAACAATGTGGTTTTTGCCCTGGCCGTGGAACACTGGACAAACTCTATCTAGAGGGATAAATGTTGCACACTAGGGCACCATAAGAAATATTTTTTAAAAAGCAGTTTATTTCAGATGTTTCTGCCTTCCCACGCCTCCAAATCTCAGACCCTATATAGTCCTTAAAGACGAGATAATGGAGACCTCGTCCGTTTACTGCTGATTAATCAATGTCTCCTGTGACTCTCACTCTTTCACCCTCACTCCACCAAACACCAAAAAATTTAGGACAGAGTGGGACATCCTGACTTTTAGTATATCTGCTATAGGCTCATTCTTTGCTTCTTTGTTGTTTTTAAAATTTTTTAGCATTTATTTATATAGATTTTTGGTTGCTATCTTAGTTCAGGAACTGGACACATCAGGATACTGGAATGTTGTGTTTCTGCTTTTCTCAGAGTTCCTCTTAATAGCCATGTGCTTCTGGCTGAGGGTTGCTGGAGTTTTGACAGCAATTGTTGAGCATGCGTGCCTTTTACATAGTTCTCTGTATTCTGGCGGCTTTGAGGCGGCCGCTGCAATGTCCCCAATGTCCATTTTGCCAGTTTTAGAGGAACCATCCATTTGCGGCCAACTTTAGCTTTCAGGCCGCATACTTTTCTTTTCCCGTGACGGCACGCGGTCGCTGCGGCAGGACAGAAGCCCTAATTCTTGCTGTTTTGCGTTAGAGAAAAAAAAACGTGTCAAGCAAAGATCTGGTGTTTGATCAAAGATGCAGCAGAGACTCACGGGGCGGAAGATCGTGATAAAGTGAGATAAAGTGTGACAGATAGGGGAGCCGGCAGTGATCGGGAGCGTGGCGGTCTTGTTTGATAAAGAAATGGGCTACCTTTGATTGCTCCAAACCTGCAAGTGGAAAGATGGATTAGTTTGATATGAAGAGAAGCCAGTGGGACGTTCATATATCCTTGTGACCCTTGGAGCTGAGGCTTAATTGGAAACCGATTCCTGTAGCTTCAGCTCCTTCTGAAGCTCTGACCTTCATGACGTGGAGGTTAGTGACCTGAGCGTCTGGATGACACCTGGATTTCATTACTTATCAATCAAAATGTTCCTCACATTAGCAACCGCAGCCGCCATCTCTCCTGCAAACTAAAGTTAATGCGAGCCAACGTCCGGCCGGCGTTTTAAATATTCCCGTTCCAGCTGTTGTGAAACTCTACACATCATATGTAACACAATATACAGGACAGTCTGTTTAGTGACCTCCGCACTCTCAAACCCCCCCCCCCCCCCAACCCGGCTGGGAGAAGAAGATAACCGCAGGTTAGCGACAGGTAAAAGCTGCTGCGTCTGTATTCTGTTACCCGGCACTGACTCCCCTGACATGTGGTGAGACATCAGGGTCCAGATGGAGGCGTGATGCGTATGAATAGGGCTGGTTATGAGACTCCCCCTCCCCACTCATATGAACACATAAGTGCGCACACGTGCCTCTGGAATAAGCATCTCTGCTCCAGTGGAAAAAGCATCTGGTCAGAGATCCCATCAGCCCCCATTTTTCCATGCAGGAGAAGCACTTCTGCGATCTTGGCAAAGTGCTGCACATTTTATGGGGATTTGGCTGAATGTGATACGGACCTGATGTAAATCAGGCCCTTGGGTGAGTGATAGAGCACGTCCAGAGGCACGTTCTGCCCCCATTACTCCTACTAAAGTTATTCTGCGCACAGCGAAAGCTCCCGTTTCCCTCTCAATGTTCTGGCCTGGAAGACGTCCACCGGTTTAATGACCTGGAAGAAAAAGCAAAAGTTTTCGTGGGAGAGCGTTAAACTCTAACGGCAGCTCTCCGTTTACACCCGGGCAGCGTGACCTGTCTCAGACTCACTCATCCCAGACACATTCAACATAACCCTCATCCTTTTCTCCGCGTCTGGGGCCTTGAAAATGAGGCTGACGTCAACAGAGCGGCGAGAGATATGTGATTCGAGCCTGACTGCACGGTTCATGTCACGTGTGTAAACCTTCAGGGCCAAACAGGATCCAGGACGGAGGCGTTAAACACACCATGTGCTCGTGTTTACTGTCGGCATCTGATCCTGGGCCCAGACTCAAGGGGTCACCTGGTGCTCACATGGTGTCAGAGAGAATCAAATGAGTCACGTCCTTTCAAAAACCAGGTTTTCAGATTTAATTCAATTGTTTCTTTGTCCTATTTGAAATGTTTCTGGGAACAAATGTAAGTAATCTGTGAGAATCACAGCGAACGCTCCGGACCACGGAGCCTTTGGAGACTGGTCAAGCTGGCCCTCGGGGGCTTGACCCCAGGGTCAAGCAATGCGCCATGTCACATGTGAGAGAACAGGATCACTATTGAGGAGCGCTGTGGCTGCGGCAGAATCATGGCGGTGATCCGTCTTTCCTTCCTTCCCTGTCACAAGGGGAGCAGGACGTTCCGACTGTCATGTGACAGAGAACCAGCTCAGGCCCGCTGTGATAGAACCCTTACAAACCTTTCAGTTCAGGCCATCATTGCATCCCTCTCAGTCTTTAAAAACTCCAGAAGCTAACTGCTAATGCTAATGCCCCCGAATGACTAAATCATATGTATGAAAATGCTGGAGAAGCGATCTGCTGAACAGTCCACGGCAGTGTCAAGCCACCTGATATTCTTAATAAAACATCTGCTGCATCACTGGAGCATCATTGCATCCCGTGACCCTCACTCCCAAAAATAGTGTAAGACCCAGTAGATTTTAACATCCGCACCTATGCGTGTGTGAGCCGCTAAGCTGAAGGCAGGAAAAGATTCCCGAAGCACTGAGGCCAGAGCCTTGAAGCCTGCTGTGGTATGTGCAGTGCACGGTGACATCCTTCCCCCCTGGGACATACTGTGTTACACTCCCTGGCTTTTAGATCAGACGGGAGATCTCTGGAGCGAAGACTTCTGGATCGGTGCACGAGGCAGCGGGTTGAGAGCAGGATTGATGTGACTATGGGATGATAATTCTTGTCATCATGCGCTCAAAACACTCGAGCGTTTCCCCACCGGCGGTTCTGTTGTTGCAGTGTGGAGCACAGTAAAAACTAAAGAGCAGATGTTTTATTAAGAATATCAGATGGCTTGACACTGCCGTGGACTGTTCAGCAGATCGCTTCTCCAGCATTTTCATACATATGATTTAGTCATTCGGGGGCATTAGCATTAGCATTTAGCTTGTGGAGTTTTTAAATTGTTCTTTTCCCTTTCAATTGTATTAAACTCAAACTTGACAAATCCTCTGATTTGACAGTGGTCCAGTTTGCAACTATGTACTGTTTAACATCAAAAAATAAAACAAAACACACACACACACACCACACACACACACACACACACTAGTTCCTGGTAACATAGCATTGGCCTCTTACACAGAGAGCTTTTGGATGCACCAGTTAAACCAGTATACTGTTCCTGTTAGGTGGTGCAAAATCCAAGTCGCGTTGGCTTTATAGATTGGAACTGATTGAGTTTAGTTTTGATGGGGTTTTCTACAGTTAGCCAAGGTTGTTGTCACCAAGGCTGCAGTTGAACATCTCATTGAGATTTACTTTCATCAACATTTGTTTTATTGATGTTTCAGTTTGTGGGTGAAAGTGATATCTTTCTGGAGGTAAATGCAAAATATGTTCATTTCTGTTTGAAGAGACAACAAAAGTGCAGCGAGAGATTACAAGCTGGGCTTTGTGCGCACGGCCGTTTCTTCTCATTCGCAGGAAGTGCTCCTATTGGAACCAGATTTTCTCCTGATGGCAGTTGGAATTCACCCTCAGCTGGCCTGCGCACAAAAATCCAGGAAGCTTTGAAGGAGGGGGTGGTTTAGAAACTCATCTCTCCCGTCTCGCGGGGCGTTTCCTTCAGGTTTTCTCTCTTTAACGACCCCATATTTTTCGTCTCCCTCACCTCGTTGGGCAGACCGCCGCCCCTCTCCTCAGGTTTCCCTGCTGAGTGCCATTTAGTTTCTGCAAATGTCAACACGCAGGAGCCTCTGTAGCTGGAGGAGTTATCCAGGCCCCTACCTTCCCATCGGGGTCCGGTGCTGATCTCCAGCCAGATGGAAGACTTGGGGGCCCAAACGTAAATACAGCACGCCGCAGCAGCACGCTTTTAAACCTTCAAGGGGAGGAAGTAAACATGGAAACGAGGAGCCCGTCTTCGGCTGGGTGTGTAAAACTGTCAGGAGAAGCCAAACGACTCCAGACTGAACAAAAACAGTCGCTCAGAAGGGACAAACCCGTGGCCTTCTACTTCCTAGAAACACTTGAAGTTCAGGCGGAGGAGAGCATAAAACACTGAGAATCACAAATATTAGTTTTTCCTGTCAGATAATTGGGTTTACTCTGTTTTTAGAATTAAAAACCTGCATAGTTTTATCTGGATCGATATGGCCAACCAGCCTGTCCGAGTGTCACCCAGTAGTCATCACCATTCCTCATGGGTGCTGTAGACGGGATTACCATGGAGATAACCCCGGGGTCAAGGGAAGTGTGCCGGTGGTGGGACCCCCCACCAAGCAGGCAGACTCCCCCAGGACCCCACCACCACCAGCTCTCCGGAGACTGTTGTTTACGTGCTGTCGTTTCAGGGTCGGCAGATGGGTCAGGCAGGTACCAGTTAAACGGATGATCTTTTCTCTCCGGTTCTGCAGGAAAGATGAATTTGTCTAAATGTTGGGTGCCATTTATCAACCACGCGATCGGCTTCTAAATTTCTGCATTTCTGCTTTGAGACGCTGTGCCTGAATACTCATTACTTATCACTATTGTTTTCTTGCACTTGAATGCAACATTAGGCAAAGGGGGGCCTTGTTGGTTTTTTTTTTTTTTTTTATTTCATATCTTTCATAAAAGTTAAACAGGTTTGTCAACTTGGTTATTGGACTGTTATTGGTGACCTTGAGTGTAGGCCGGATAAATTCAGTCCCAAAACACTTTGATAGACCAGATGGTGTGTTTAAAGACCACAGATACAGCTACAAAATGTCTGTGTGATTCAGCACATTTAGATGAGTCTTCTATTTCATTTGAACGATTTCCTTATTTACCGCTGCGTGTGAACTTAAGTCTGCGGTTATATTCCGGTTAAATCTCTGCAGCAGGCACAGTCATAGTTCTAAAAACACTCCAGGTATCCAGTCAGACCTCGGCAATGAGGGAGGACACGTTTGCACAATACAGCCCCATATCGCCAAAGTCGAAACCACGCTGCCCTTTTATTTCGTACCAAATTTGCAGCTGTGCTTTCATTTTAAAAACAGTCCTCAAATGCACCCGTGCAAGTGAAGGCATCACGCTCGCTGTGGCTGGACCGCACCGCAGAGACAGGACAATATCTGCGCAGAGGCCTGCTGGGAGTCAGGTAAACATGGGTCAGCGGGGACAGAGGTTTCCCTTCGCGCCACATCAGATCAAACGGCGGGTTGATTTTTAGAGTGGGAGTCGGCCGTAAACCGCCGGGAAAGAATGTGCTGTGTCATTTTCTGCCTCTGTTCCTGCCTATATTTGAACATGGGAGTACCCTCTGTGGTGAACCAGAGGCTCTGACTTCACATCGGGAGGTTTTTCTTGGCTTGACCTGGTGATTAAACTCTGCGAGAGAAGCGAGCAGCTGAGGAGGCTGGGAAGTCTGGACCCCTCGGAGCAGATGAGAGCTATTAGCCGCCGCATGTGTGCCGCCTTTCACAATGAAGACATATTTATGCTGCATTTCTTTCGGGAATACAAAAGAAAACTAGACCTTTTGTCTGTTTGCATTAGCAATATATTTTTTTAGCAAAAGAGACTGAGCTGCCAAGGCACTTCCTGTTTGCTCCCTGCACGTGCGTGTGTGTGTCACACCTTTATTCCTAACCTGTTATCAGCTTCACAACATCGCTTTATGTTCCTGCACGAACTTGAAAAGTGCTCGTCTGTGATTTTGAGGGGCGAACTCAGGAGAGATAGAGCCAATCATGCTGGTGAAGCTTTTCACGCCTGGGCGCCAGGGGAGCAGCACCTGCGACACACACCAACAGAGACTCTTTAAACAACTCGCATGAACTCTTCACTCCTGCTCGGCTCCGTGGAGCAGCTTCTCTGACCTGCCTTTGCAGTCTGGCGGCAATTAGATTGATTGGACCGGGCCTGTAGTGTTAAGGTGATTACATCTGACTGCCAAAGTCACACAGCATCAGGTGTGGGACCAGCAGAAAAAGCTGAAATCGGAGAAGGTTGGTGAGGGTTTCATGCAGCTGTGGTTCACTCAACACAATTGAAGTGTCGTGTTCCTAATTGAAATCTGATTCCTTAAGCTAAACGGTGCATTTTCAGCACAGGTGCCCTTATTTCCTCGCTGCTCGGTGCCGGGCCGAAAATGTGAAAACAAATCTGTGCGATGTGTGACTTCCCTGGAGCAGAAGATCGTTTGTCTTTGAGAAGAAAATAAGAGTTGGACAGGAAGGAGATTAGGTTGAGGCCAGGCTTAATTTCTCAACAGAATTAGTTCCACAGGCAGCCGAGTAATGGGAAGAATATCAGAGAACCAGCAGTCTTTCTTTCTGCAGTCCAAGGCCAACTGTCTCAGTGAGACACGTGTTTAAAGCTGTTTTCACCTCATCTTAACGTGAAACCTGATCTCAAGTGAGAGTGCAAAGGCAAACGGAGAATGCACATAAAGACATAAAGAGCGCTTAGGATGCAGGAAAATGTGGTTTCATCACATTTAAGCACCTTCTTTAAGTCAAAATGGGCCATCTGATGGGCTGTGGACACAAGTTCTGTCTATTTCAAACACTAAATTGCCCCCTTAGCATTAAGGCTAACTTTCTCTACCCATTTCAACTGCAACCTTCTCATCATTATTATTATTAACACCTTGTTTGAGTATTGCAGGTGAGTCATGTGAACACTCGTCCCTCCACCTGAAGAGGTTGGTCAGGTCGGACCACTTTGCATCATTTTTGTGTTCAGAACACAGCAGTTTTGCACAAGGTCACCATCATAAACCAGCTGACTGGGGGGGGGACCAAGCAGATAAGAGACAGATCAATGGCTCAATAGCTATATACAGTAGAAATACCTTTGATTATGTAGATGAAAATGAGATTTACTATTATTTACATACAGAGTAGGAAAGTAAAGTAGTGTCACGCTAATGGGGGTAAAATTGTACTGTGTACTGCATCTGCTCCTGGGCCATACATCCAACCCAGGTACACATGTGATCAGTTTGATAAGCCGCAGCTGTCACTAGCGTCCAAATACGGCGTTGGAAACATAAAGTGAAACCTTTCCACATCCGCCTCACTTGCTTTTGTTTAGACAAGTTGCTGTAAACGTCTGCCCGCGGGGACGAGTGGCAGAAACGAACTGAACAGTGTAAATCCAGCAGCCTCCAGAGCTCCTTCGGACCTCTCCTTATATAGACCTGGCTCGTCGACGCGGCTGCGGTATTTCACTTCCTCCAGAGCAGCGGTCAGCGAGCCCCTGCGAGGGGGCAACCCTCAGGGGCACAGGAGGTCACGGGCTGCAGGCCTTCTAGCTTTGTTCATCTACTGTGTAACCCTGTGTTTTATGTGAGCTCTCTGTCCTTGCAGGCTGAACACTGCCACATGTCTTCACAGCGCTGTTAGCAGTTAAAGTCCAAATGGTCAGCGGCAGCGTGCAGTGGAAAGGTTGTTAATGAGAGAGGGTCTGTCGCGGCTGACCCCACTGCTCTTGGCCCGACTGGGGAGACATCTGCCCCGCGCTAATTGAGAGGAGGTTAAAGTGAGCAACTGTCACCCGTAACTGCAGCAGCCTGTCATAAAACTGACCATCCGAACGGCTTTAACGAGCCTGTTTACAGAAGGTTTAGAACAAGATGAAAGCTTGCTATTTGCATGCTCTTACTTACACCTGCATAGGTGGGATTCATTCCTTCATCTTTGTTTGGCATTAAAAAAAAGGAGTCAAAGCTCTCAGGTTTGATCTGCCAATCGCTCTTACATTTGATTCTATTTATTTGGTTAGCATGGTCTTTTGTGAGTTGTTTTGTTTTACTTACTTGCCAATATGCTAATAATGTAGGCTAATGATCTGCTATCTGCATGGTCTTCATACCACACAGATAAACCATTGAAATAAATCACTACACAACTGTCTTTAATCCAGCATGGATGAATGAAGTTGGATTCACATCATAACTTTGGAATTCCAGAAGAATGCTGAGTTGATCCAGATCACCAGATCATTTTACAGTATGTTACGTGGAGCGCTGTCATCCAAGAGCAGTCCGAGGGCCGCGCCGTTGCACAATGCCTCAGGGTTCAGGGGTTGAGAGGAGCCACACTTCCTGTGGCCCACACCGCCGGACCCCCGCTGGCTGCTTCACTGGTGCTCTCATTGTTCAGATTTATCATCCCTGCCATTGATGTGGCCCCTCAGAGGGGCCATTAAAGACCAAAGAGCATCACCCCAAACCAGATGTTTCACCTGACAAGTCGTCGGTGCAGCCAGGGACTGAAATATACACAGTCGGTGAAAGACTGATGGGCCCGTGAATAACATCCAGAGGGTCCAGCTCCCCCATAAACCAAGGATCTGTCCAGGAAGACGACACAAACGGTATGGTTCTAATTCTAAAAACTCTTCTTCATTACGAGCTGATGGCTGGTCTAAAAGATGTGAGAGGCGTTTGTCTAAAACAGCTGCTACACTGAGCAAAGATGAACCTTTCAGAGAAGTCAGAGAAGCAGGTCTTCGATAAAGCGCGGTCATTGATGACGGTCTCTGGAGTCCAAAAAACCACAAGACCAGCCTGTGCTGCGGGGGTGGGTCACATGCAATCACATCAGCCCCATCAGGAGAGTGCATGTGGAGAAAAGCAGCCGCACACAAAGGAACACAGTATTCCCCACTTTAATCTGATTGGACAGAGCGCCGAATACCAACGTGATAATGACGTTAGTTTCTAATGGAAAGCAGCCAGTCCCACCACTGATGACCAGCACTTCCTTGACTGGGTGAATCTTTTCTGAGCATCTCATTTTATTTTGCTGCCTTTGTGTTGCCAACTCGATAATTACACCCCTGGCTGGTGTCTGAGGCAAAACGCGTCCTGGTGGTGTTCCACTCCTTAGCTGGTGCTGCAGTTATCACTGCTGAAACACCCTTGCATATGATAATGTGGCAGAGCATATTCTGGACTCGGGGGTTTTCATGCAAAGGTCCGTGCACATCTGTGTAAGTCACATGTAGCTGGTGTCTCAAAAGACGCATTATTTCAAGTCCTCAAACGTGTCACCCCTCGGGAAGGGCAGCAGAGGTAATAAAACCAACAGATCAGAGAAGAGAAAAGAAAGGAGAGTAGCCTCCTGGGAGGGAGTCACCAGTGGTGTCAGGGGAGGGGCCGGAGAAGGGGGCTAAACAACAAGACCATTTGAATCAATTAGCCGATGCTCTGTGGTGTAAAAAGCTGCATTAGACCACAACATCTTCATGCTAGCGCAATATGCTAGCCTGGGCTCAGGATGGATGGATGGATGGATGGATGGATGGATGGATGGATGGATGGATGGATGGATGGATGGATGCAGAAACATGCACAGATCTATATTTGATCTATGATGCCATAGCGCTCATCGTGCTTCTTACGTGTTAGTAGGTCGCTCTCAACCTTCCTGCAGCCCCCTTAAATCCCACCTTTGAAGAACAAAACCCTCCTTTTGTGATTTGATTGATAGAGGAGAAGAATGAGAACCAGGACTGTGAGCTCTTGCTGTAGGGACATCAGGCGCGGCGTGCCTGTGGGCTTTACCTGCTGCTAGGAACGTGAGCGGTGGCTGCAGCTGAGCGTGCATGTTTGATCAGCATTACTCAGCCTGGCAGAGCAACAGATCCCTGAAAACCAGCCAAGCTCACAGTCTGAGCTCACTGTGTAAACACAAGCTAATCTGTGGTTTATTTGCTCTAGTTTGGCTGAAGGAAGGTCAAAAAGCCAGCACAGATAACATATATATGGGGCAAAAATCAACCCTGGATTAGATTATACAGTGTTGGTGTGATGAATAACGCTGTTTAGCTGTTAGTTGAGCTGATAAAATGCGGAGTAGGCAGCCTCTCACTACCTGAAACGCTCATTTCTCATGCATGCCTCTCATGTCTAACGCTCGTGTTGGCTTTCACTTTTACCACGGGTTGGGAATTGTCCGGCGGACGGTTCTGGGCTGTGCACTGGGTGGGCGGCGATCCGTCACGGGAGGTGATGGAGTCGTTAGCGACACAGTGGTTACTCTGTGCGGGCAGATTTCAAAGCTCCGCCGTGGAAGCCGGAGTTGTGATGTCACGCCTATTTGCTGCTGCCCCTGTGCAGCAAACTCTAAAATGGCTTTGTGTTTTTGTGAGTTAGTGATAGGAATAGTGACTAGAAGCTGTCCCCACAGGTTGCCCAGGATCACTTCTTCATAATAAAGGAGCTACACTACACTCACCACAGGTCAAAGGTTGCTGTGATCCTGACCTTTAACCCCAGTGTATCCTTCAGTCTGAGGGAAAGTTTTACCCCAAATTTGAAAGTTCTCCATTATTGATGGAAAATTAAGACTTGATTTCCCAGGCGAGACTTTTTAAAGTCAGATTAACCTTTAAGAAGGCTCAGGGCTGAACCTAAAGAAGCATAAACCGTCCCAGGGGTGTGTTTGTCTGAAATGACTCATTTTCCCATGGTGCATTACGTGCACGGTGTATTCCCCTTAATTACGACAGGTTGGTCTGGTACACAGCGTGATCCAGGCTCCCTGCCCATGTCGCCCCGCATTAAGGTACAAAGGGTGTGGCAGCAGGTCGAGGAGGAATGGCAGGTTATTTTAAGACCCGGCCTGTGTCTTCTTTCGTTTATGCATAATGTCTGTGTCCCTAAGTGCACAAATTTTTTTATGAAGCTCGTTTTTATGAAGCTAACCGCTTTATTACTGGAGAGCAACAGCGATATTCAGCGGAGTGTTACAAAACACGGTGACTCACACAAATAACTGAAGCATCACCTTTTGATTCACCTTTGACTCTGATCCCAACAGCCACAGGGGCAAGAATTTCAGGTTAACCTGGAGCTTAACTCGCCTGCTTCACTTTCATTTATATCCAGCAACAGTTATCACAGTCGGCGTGTGTGTGTGTGTGTGTGTGTGTGTGTGTGTGTGTGTGTGTGTGTGTTTGGGGGAGGGGGTCTCTGAGTTTAATATTTGACCAAATGAGCAGAGTGAGGCCTCAGTCAGTCCACATTAAATCCGACAGGCTTGTTTAGAATCAACAGTAGCGCAGGAGGGACAGATGGCGGTCCGGGGCGGCGGTGGCCCACCTCCACTGAGACCAGTGTTGACACAAGGGGGGGGGGGGGGGGGGCGCATGACGAGGACGTGCCTACCTGGTGCATGAAAAAAGGAACCGAAGCGGCTTCCGTTTAATCAGAAAGTATTTGGTAATCAAAAAATACGACATCGTCGGTGACTCCAAACGCATCACCTCTGTCATGACTGTGTAGTGTCCCCCCCCCTCCCCCAGCCTCCTTCCCTACAAAACAACTAAAAACAAACCTAGGCTTTGTGTCACCTGAGCTCAATTTTAGTTATTCAGACAAAGAATATTTTGCACTGGAGCTCCGCTTGTGTTTTTAATGAAGACCCTCCACGATCCAAGATGGCCGACAGCGGGGTTCATATTCGTCCTCCGGCTGCTGTTTGACATAAATCTGAGCAAACATAAACAAGCAGCCCCCGGGGCATCATTATTATTATAATTTGTGTGTGACATGCGCGCCCTCCGAGGACGACTTTTTTGCCTTTTCTGTTTCTGTTTACACGCCGTCCTGCTCTGGTATCCGTCACGATGGGAGGTCAGCGGACGAGTTCAGCCGCCATGACAAATTATCCATCGCCAGACGCAGCAGGAGAATCAGTCAGCCGGGGCGGTAAATCTGAATCAATACAACGGCGGGCCCTCAGTTCTGATGGGAAAGTTTAAATGTCTGTTGTTGCCATTTGAAAGGACATCATGGGATGCAGATGCAGGGGAGGTGGGAGGAGGAGGGGGGGTAGCAGGAAGTGAAAATGTCAGAGGAAAAAAAGAGGGTTGGAGGAAGTTGCAGGCAGAGATCTTTGAGGTCTCACAATGTCTGCTTTCTGTTGGTCTCTTCAGCGCGGCCCGCGGACGACCGAAGAAGGACCCCATTGTGTGGCGGCCTGATTAGCGCCGTCCGTCTGGGGCCGCGGATCGGACAGTTCGTGACACGGCCATACTGGGGAGCGCCGTAGGACGGCAACCATGGGTGTCACCCCACGCTGACCCCCATTTCCTGCTCGCTGAATTCACAGACTGTGTCCCAGCTCAGGCTCCAGGCTTTCCCACACAGATCCTCCACTTTAACTCCCTTCAGATGTAAGATTTCTCCCCTCTTTATTCGTCCCTTACCTCCCTCAGCTCGCTACACCTCTCCTTCTGGACCACCATAACCCTTTCAAGGTCCCTGGAAGGCTGCTTGAGCCTAATCCAGCTGCATACGGGAGAAGGCAGGATCCACCCCCGCCAGCTCATTCCAGGACCGTATGTGAACATTTGGGGGTTCAGTACCTTGATCAAAGGGTACCACGAATCAGGTAATCTCTTTTCCCCGTGTGAATGAAGTCTATAACCTCCTGTTTCCAGGACAGGAAGGCAGAAGGAGGCAGGAGTCCGGATTTTGGAAGGAAAAAAAGATGAAAAAGTAGAAAAAATTAGCATTCTGCCCCTTTTTAAGGCACAAAAACTATTTTCCAGCAGGTCACATGCTAGCTGCATATAAAAGCCCCCATTATAGTGCAAAATCAGGACACATCTGGGGGGGTTGAAGAGTTCAGGCCGGTTCTGGAGAGCACGTTTATTGACTGTAACACTCTGGGTCTGTCACATCGAGGTAAACTATGAGACAATGTTTGTGTGTATGAGAGTGTGAATATTTGCGCTTGGCAGCGAAAGAGTGTGTTCGACTGAGCTGCATGACATAGTAAACACACACTGGGCTGTGTTTGGCTGTGCAGAGGCTGCAGAGGGCAAACACACTCGCATCCTCTCCCAGCAGAAGTTGGGTTAGGCACAGAATTCGACACCACCCGGTGGTTCTGCATCTGTTTGTAAAACCTTTTGCGGAATTTACTGCAACCTTTTACACTTTTAGACTCGAAGCGTTCCACTTCCTGTTTGAGGAGGGCCTGAACGATCGTTATTATTTGCGTTTCAGGTTCTGCAGAAGGCTCGTGCTGGTAAATGTGGGTGAACAGGGAAATTGCAGGAGGCAGGCTGAGACACGTCTGGGCTCACATGCAGGAATAGCCGATTCAAAGTAATAATAGATGGCGGCGAATCGCTCCCGCATTCCAGAAATGATGGTGGTTTGTTCAGGCTTAGCAGCAGGAGCAAGCACAGAGCTGTCGTGAATGAGCAGGAACGTGTCAAACCAATCAAAGCCATGAGTCTACCACATTAAACTGTAAGAGCGCGTCTCAGGCTGAAGGACCGGCTGACCTCAGAGCTCCGTCCAGCCATGAGAACCAAAGCAAAGGCCCCTGATCTGCTGCGTTTCCCATGAACTTTTATGGCGAGCAGGAAAAAACAGCTGCATGACTTCTAAACAAATGATGAGTAGCTAGAGGAGAGTGTTCGTTATTAGATGGATTAATATTAAATTAGAACAGAGATTAGAACAACAGGGACTCAACTGCAGTGGAAATGAGTTTTTAATTTGTGTCAGGGGACGGTTGCTGTCCGTGTGTGTGTGTGTGCGTGTGTGTGTGTGTGTGTTTGTTGGGGGGGGTTACTGTCTGCTCTCTAAACAACTTCATATCTATGTTTGTTTTCTGTTAATGAGCTCTCACCAGGTTATGTCATGGAATGAATCAGCCGGCTGGAATTCAGCAGTTACAGACGAAGGTAAATCAAGTTCTGATTCTATTTCCTGTCCAGGTCTCACTGCCAGGAGTCCACGTTTTGCTTTTTGCTTATTTTATTTTTTTTGCATTTTTTCCCACTTTATTTTATGCCAATGGCAATCAATTTTCACTTGTAAATATTCTATTAAATCTCAAAACATATCACAATAACATGTAAAAAACATGTTACAAATGATCCCAAAAAGGGTGCCTCCATAGCAACCTACTCTCACTTTATTCAAATACAGATTAAAAACCAGAAAGAAAATCATTTGACTCTTCAAAGTTTATCTCAGGTGCTTCAGTGGAGCCAGACTGAATTAATACGTCCTTTATTTACTATTTATTCACTCACACGAGTCCTCTTTAAGCAGGTTTGTGAGTTTTGGAGGAAGAAACCTGCGGCCCCGACATCTGCTCCGTATTACTGCTGCCCTCCATCCTGCAGCGAGAGTGTGGGAAAGGATCTTCTCTGTCAGGCAGGATGGATTTAAGGTGGCGTAATAATCCCGGAGATGGCGCTAATTAGAGGCTGTTTTCCTGCACACACAGGCAGAAGCTCACGGACCCTCTCCATGGTCTGATTACTGATTCACTGGCAGGGCCGGTGCTGGTGCTGGTGCTGGTGCTGGTGCTGGTGCTGGTGCTGGGGGTGGGGGTGGGTGTGTGTGGGGGGGTGTCACTGGAAGTGCTGCATCAGCAGATGTGTTTAGGAGCATCCAACTGGTCTGTCTGCCGCAGCCTGAGAGTTTGGTTTTTATGGCTCGTTTTGTCTTCCGAAGGTTTGAAATTAGAAACAGATTCTGAGAGTTTCGTCGTTTTGCTGAACGCTTGAGTCACATTTGACTGAAATTTCATTTGTGGCTGAACAACATCAGGAGAACCTAAGAGCTGCAGCCTCAGAACGCCCAAATAGATCGACCTGCATCGTTTAACTCCCTTCAAATCACCAGAATACCATCCTTACAGAATGAATTCTGAGGCTGCTGAGACAGTTTGAGTGATGGGATGGACTCCCCCCTCCCACCCCCCCTTCTCTAAGACCTTCTGTCTGCTGGAGAAAGTGATGTATTGGCTCACTTATCACAGACCTCTGGGAACCAGCGCGGGCAGAAATCAAACCGGCGTTGATCTCCCCTCACCCAGTCGTCACATTAAATTTCGTGAACGTCCTGAGGGGAGTGGACCAGCGTGTCACGGTGACGTTCCACCCTGGAGATAAAGACGAGGAACCATCGTTCTTCTGGAACCTCCCTGATATCAGATGTGATCGGTGAGGCCGCCGGCAGCTCCGATCACGAGAAAGCCTTTAAACATCTTTACCTGACACTATTTTTGCTCGTCACCCATGAAGAGTTCTTATCTTACACGTGTCACGTGTGTGTGAATTAATGATACCAGTATCGGTGTATGTGTGGTTGTGCTGGTACCACCTGTGTGGCTGCAACAACAATCAGGCCTAATGAAGCGGGGGCTCTTAGCGAGATGTTCTGCTCCATAAAGCTAAAGGCAGAGAACTTCTGCACCGTCTGCAGCCGGAGTGAGCTCATCGGGCAGACGGCGTGCTGTTGACACAGCCCGTTTCTGGCCTGTAAATAGTGCGGTTGTGCCCATGCGAAGCCCTTCTGGGGGCGGGGGGGCGCAATATTGGGGTTGAGTGAAAACAGGAGCCCCAGCATTCAGACCCTGCTTCAATTCAGGGACACGAAAACCTTGTGAGGAACACAGTCTTTAATGAGCCGTAATGAAACTCAGAGGACCACGCAGGAGCTAACTGCATTATTAAATCTAAACGTCGAGGTCACAAGACGCTAATGCAATAAAAGGGCCTCTGCCGGTGATGAATGAGATTTTCTCTTTATTTTAGCTTATTCACAACATTTAAAAAACAGCCTTAGAAAAATAAAGTGACTCTGAGGGTTGTCCGGCCTCTGCGGGGCTTCCGTCAGATGTAGCCGATGATGTCTTTGCAGATTATTGGCTGCCGGCTGCCTGATTTCATGAGAGCTACGAAGTGGTAAAAGTCTGTGTCCAGTTCATTAATGCCTGAATGGGACTGGTGGAAAAAGGGCACTTTGGCTTGTGTGGTCATAACCGGGCAGGACAGACGTTTGGGGTCATCTGCAGCCCGGTGGGGGTGAGTGGAGTCCGTGGGTCTCAGCTTCACTCTGTCCTCCATGCTTTTAGAGAAGCCGGCCAGTTTCCTCCTCATGTTACCCAACAAGCCTCTGCCCAGTCTACGTCTGGGGTTTGGCTTCAGCTCGGCGGGCTCTGGACAGTCCGGCAAGTCCATCCAGTTCAGTACGAGGTCTGCAAAGCTGTTGTCGCCCAGAACCAAAGGCTGACGGTTGCGACCTCGGGTCAGTAACGAGTTCGTCCAGTCCTCCTTGTCACCGGCCTCGAAAGACGTCCACCTTTCCAGGCAGGCGTCAGAGGTGGATTTGGGCCGAATCCGTCCGCTCTGTGTTCTGGCTGTTCGGAGGCACGCTGAAGATGACACTCGAAGGTTCCTGGTCCGCCTCAGGACCACCCCTTCGTCCTGCCATGAAGCTTCGGAATAGCCTGAATCAAATTCCACACTTTTCCGGCTGCTGGGGGAACCCAAGCTGAGTCTGAGACTCAGGCCCAGTTGGCTGCTGCAGTTATCCTCCTCCTCCTCCTCCTCCTCCTCCTCCTCCTCCAGAGGACTCACGAGAGAGCAGGCAGAGTCGTAGGTGCTGGCTGAGCTGGTGTCAGACATCCCCCGGTGTGCTCGCTGCTCCCGCTGCAGGGCTCTCTGCTGACAGGCCCGGGCCGCCCCTGAGCGACGCACCAGAGCCGGCAGCTGGGCGCTGATGGGGGCCAGGGGGCTCCTGGGTACGGGGCAGGTCTTCCGCAACTGCCGCAGGTCTTGCAGCGACCTCATCATGTAGTGCATCTGCTCCCGTAAGCAGACGGCGGGGTCGTGGAGACAAGGCTGAGGAAAGGCAGACAAAGGAGACGGCAGTCAGGCGAAAGGTGGAGAAACAAAGGGCCGGAGAATAGATCAAGGAGATTCTGTCCCGGGCTCGGCTTTATGGGCACGCCGAGACTCGCACTAGCCTTCAGTCACCAAACGGCGCCTGTTTTTTTCTCTCGATTGAACGCGGTAAAAGCCAGGTGACCTGCCGATCAAAGCTCGCGTGTCCGTTAAGTTTCTCGACCACACCAACAAACGCCAGGGAACGCCCGCTTCTCATTGACTCCGCCGTGATTCACAACAAACGGCTGCGACAACAAAGGAAACGGCAAAAGTGTCCAACCTGAATCCAAGTGACACAAGCAGGAGAAACCTGCAACTGGATTAAAGGACAAAGAGGACTGGAGGTGAGGGGACGCGTCTGGCGATGAACTCTGGAACATTTGGGACTTGGACGGCTCAGAAACACACGCGTAGTTTGTAGATCTGTGCGTGTGTGTTTGTAGAGTGCAGCCTCCTAAACCATCTGACCCCTCCGCAGGACCTTCTGTACCCTCGAGGTTTCCATCGTAACACTGTCAGATGTTGCAACGGCCTGAGAAACTACCTCGTGCCCATAAATCTTCCACCAATAGAAGCAGGGAGGCCGTTGCCTCCACGGAACATGTTTAGTTGCTTTGCTGCAATAATAAACATGAGCTCCACTACCCCCTCGGAGCCAGTTAAACATCTCCATCTGCAGCCTGGGAATCAGCTGTCAAACTTTAAGTGAAACAATGGACTGAGGAGTTCAGTCCGAGGAGACCTCTGAGCATCACTGCTGGCACATTCCGTCAGCAGATGTTTTGTCTATATGATGAAGCACCGAACAGCTGGATGCATGCAAACATTCCCCACGTGAATCAATAATATTGATAAAATGATAGTGATAAAAAGACAAACTCACCATCTCTTTCCCTCTCATCTGGAGCCTCAGAATCTTTAAAGCAATAATAAAAGCTAGATCAACAACTTGTCAGCATCAATACAGAGTGGCAATTTTTAAAAAAATAAAATCTTACTCACGTCTAAAGTGTTAAATCTGATGCTGAGTGAGAGTCCAGGCTGTTTCAGCGCTGAGGATCTGATTCTGACTGATGCAGATGTGCTGACTGAAGCTCTGGCAGCCGCTCTCCTCCTTTTTACTGCCCCACGGCCTGCAGCCAATCACAGAAGGCCTGTACGAATCAGCCAATCAGAGAGGGCCTCCCGCTGAACCAGCCAATCAGAGAGCAGGACAGCCCCGCCTCCTTTCACAATCAAACACAGCTGCACGAGGTGGTGGAAACGTAAATATGTCCGATTTAATATGCACAAGTTTGTTTCAGTTAACCATCTTACCTTTATCTAGGTTAATATAAAGAATATAATGTCTAAGATATAAAGAATTTAATGTCTTGTTTTTAACAGAAATGATGCATGTGTTTTATTCACTCCACTGTCCCTGTCCTGTGTTGTGTGTTATATGGATAAAAACATCATTTGTCAGAGCAGTTTGGAAGAAAAATCATGAAAATAAAAAGTTTGGGGACAATTGCCACAAAAAGTTGATGTGTTATCAAAGAGATTACATATAATTATGTGGTAAAGAAGCATAGAAAACCTCTGTATTGTGAAGGTGAGCTTCCACCCACAGAATGTAAATGAAACACAGTCAAAGAATTTCTTATCTTGTGTTTTTCTGCATCATAATGGAAGCACGTTGGATGTTAATGACTGTGACCTGCAGTGTGATGGGGCTTAAAGCAGCGGGCCCATGCAGCTCTCATTCACTCACATGAAGCAGTCAATGGAGCGTCATGCAGATGTGATGGTGTGATGGGCGCCCTCGTCACAGCTGATGGGCTGCTCTTCAGCTGCAGATTTGTCTCCACTGTAAGTCCATCTTTCACACTCAGTCACTGGCTGCATGTTGTAACCTGTTGTAACCTCTCCTCAAAGAGATCTGTGGAATAAAATCCCCAAACTTCATATTGTTCGAGTGCTGCATTTATTTGGAACAAAAATCTGTATTCATCTCTTCTTAAATCACTTTTTTTTTTACATAAAATCTTCACCACAATGACTCAGGATGGCCATTATAGTATTATTCTTACAGCCAGATTGTTTGTATTTATTTGATGTGTTTTTGCTTTGATATAAATGAGTCACAAATGGACCATGATCCAGTTCTGACTTTATAAAAAGTTGGAAAAATTATGAATCAACTGCAGACAGAGCTGCACAGCTATTAGTTAAAAAACAGATGAGCAACTGGATACAGACGCAGCCAATGGGACACGCTTAAGACTAAAAATTCATCTGGTGATATTTTATTCTGTTGTTTTTGTAGTTAAGCTGTTGACAGAGGCTTTATATGATGATTTTACAGGCTCCAAATGACGTCATCACAACATGATGGCAGTTCTGGTATTTCCCTTCCTCTGGATCCTGTTTAGAAATGTGTAAGTGTTTAATTTTCCTTCTTTTTAGACTCCAACTTTATTACATATATTAAACACATAGTATTCTTCATACATGTATAAGGAATACTGCATCAATAAGGCTTGTGGGGAAAAGACATATCTATTTATGTTTTTTGCTTTAAAACATGTTTAAATGTTCATCATATCCACGGATTGAATTTAAAATTGCAAACATTTCAGTGATTCGACTGTCTGTTTTTCTGTCCGTCTGAAGCGCGCAAAAACTGAGGTCAAATCTGCCTGCAGCGCCATCTCGTGGCCATCTAGGTAGATTTAACTAATTAGTTATAAAAATTGGAATTAAACACCTGGAAAAGTAAATAAAGAAATATAAGTCAATCCTCTTGTAAGGCTGTGAGCAGCTTTAAGCCATCGTCATTTCTTTAGAAGTGACGTCGACGTATTATGGATTTTGTATTATTATTTATGGGATGCATTTCAAGCCACCACTAGATGGCGGCATCCGTCCGAGTAAATATATTCAATCGATTTCTCCAAGTTGAACAGTCACGAGGGGTGCAACCTTTTTTACCAAGACGGACAGAGTGGAAATAATAAAGTTACAGCCGAAATTGGATCTCAAACAGATTATTTTTGTGCATATATCACCGTTGATGCCACGTTGTGTTTTCGAAAGTATAATTAAACGTGTAATTATAATCAGGAGTCATGCGCGTTCATGTGGATTAAAAAAAACCACCACTGTAACTGGAGAAAGGTGGAAGTGATCTCTGCGCGCTTCCTCACCCAGCAGCAGAAGAGGAACCTGCAGTTTCCCCGCAAATGTTATATAAAATTTGATGAGAAAACCGCCTGGGGCCGGTCTTTCCCACTGCGAGCTGTTTATAGCCTCCGAAAATTCCATTCCTGCTGCCGTTGTGCGGATTCTGGAGCGGTTTGGAAATGCAGCCGATTCAAAAATGAAAGATTGTTCGGAAGTGGTGCCATCATGTGTTATTAGGACGCAGAAAATAACCAATGTTATGAGCTCTGAATTCAAATATTTACAGATACAGATGTGAACAATTTGGCTGTGGAGTAATTTACCACAATAAATTACACTTTGCACAACGACCTTTGCTTCCATGTCCAGAATTTATATGGATATATTCATTTTCTCACCATTCATGTCTATTTCTAAGTGTAGTTTTGTAGCACAATAGTCATCTTGATCCCCACCCCCACCACCACCACCAAGAACCCAAAAACGCCACCATGAAGCGGAAGAAACAGGCAACAATCAGGTGATCTCTACTTTTATTTAAATTAAACCATATGTCTTTTAAAGCATTTTAATATTTACCAAAAACACTAACTTTTTGTCAGAATTAGATTTTCCTCATATTAATATTCACTATATATTTGTAGGTGCTAGGAAGAAAAATGGAAGAAAAAAATAAAGGCGCACAATCGGTCAACAGCACTGAAAGCCTATCTAGGAGATGTCTGTAAACAGAAGTCAAGGCACAAACATACGGCAACAGACACGGAAAACATATTATAAAAAGTGAGAGAAATGTTAGGTACAGACAGAGATTTAAATATCAGTTAGAATTTGTCACGATTTTCCCTGGCATGTGAAGCTCTTCTTTTTTTCCTTTTCTCCGTTTTATTTCCCCATTTCGTTTCATAGGAATGTTAGCTAAAGTGTGCAGATTACAGAGCTAATATTTGAATCTTGAGTCATGCAGAACGATATATGCTGCGGCTATGAATGCTATGTAAACATTACTGAAAACAACAAAAGCACTTTCCTTTTTCCATCAGATTTCGTCCATGCCCGGTTTTTATTTCTTAAAAAATAAGCTTCATCTGATTAAAAATTTTATTATTTTGCACATCTGAATTTCTAAAAGTAAAATAAAGGCATTTATATATATATATATATATAAAAACAAGGTTCCTTTGCTTCTTTTATTAACTGAAAATTAAGGAGAAATAACAGTAAAAGTGAAATAACATGATTTTTTTTGTCATTTTTTTGTCATTTTTCGTGATCATAGCCCAAAGAGTTAACCATACGCGTGACCGGATCAGCAATCGTTGAGAGTCAACAAGGCTCGTCGGGTTTTCAGTCTCTTAGGTGTCTTTATAAAAAGCAGATCAAAGCAGAAATGGTGGTTGGCCAGTGCAGTCATTCATGTGTTTATTCCCCTTTTATGGTCTCCACAACTGTTCAAGTAATCTGAGGAGTCAAAAAAGAAAAATCCTCATCACACAGTCTTTGCTTTATGACGCCCGTTTCGTTGGACTGCTGCACTCACCTTGACTCTTCCTCAGGTGGGTGTTCAGAAAAGGCCGCAGTCCTTCAGGTTGTTTTTGATGATGACGTCGGTCACGGCGTCGAACACGAACTGCACGTTCTTGGTGTCGGTTGCGCAGGTGAAGTGGGTGTAGATCTCCTTGGTGTCCTTCTTCTTGTTGAGGTCCTCAAATTTGGTCTGGATGTAAGCCTGGGCCTCCTCGTACTTGTTGGGGCCTGTGGAGCAGAGAGGCAGCCTGAGAACGTGTGGAGGAACCCAGGATGGGACCTCCGGTAACACAGGGGGCAGCAGAGCGCCAGGCGACGGCTCTGGTACCACCCACCACTGTGTCTCCAGTGGGAAGGAGGGTGTTCACACTGTACCGGAGTACTCGGGGAAGCAGATGGTCAGGGGGCTGTGGGCGATCTTCTCCTCAAACAGGTCCTTCTTGTTCAGAAACAGGATGATGGAAGTCTCCGTGAACCACTTGTTGTTGCAGATGGAGTCGAACAGCTTCATGCTCTCGTGCATCCGGTTCTGAGTGGGTCGGGCACGAATGGGCAGATGAAGAGATTATTTGAGCTCGCCGCGTGACACCCCCCCACCCCCCTGCTATTTTAATAACTGTGGGAACGGGCCGGGCTTAAGCGCGCGCACGTGTACCCCGGACTCACCATCTCCTCGTCCTCAGCCAGGACCAGGTCGTAAGCACTCATGGCCACACAGAAGATGATGGCGGTGACGCCCTCGAAGCAGTGGATCCACTTCTTCCTCTCCGAGCGCTGCCCCCCCACATCGAACATCCTGCAGAGACAGGCGCGGTAAACACGCTGGCTTTGAAGGAGCCGCAGCGGGAGAGAAACATTTTTCACGCCGACAGACGAGACGAGCACTTTCAAGGTCTCCCTGGACATGCAAATGTGCTCTTTGTCTTCTCGGGGACACGGGGCCTCACTGGTCCAAGGGGCCTTAAAGAAGCTGTATCATTAACAGACAGTGGCCTTTATACAGCATGCTAACCAGCTAGCCTAGCCTCTCCAAACCACTGGAGTTATGATAGCCAGTCACCGTCACCCTCCAATTAATCCAATTAGCGTTTTTAAACTTGCCTTAATGGAAACAAATGGACACTAGCTGTAGTGGACAGGCTGGACAGCGTCTGGCTGCCGTTTGCAGCCTCCCGGAGTGACTCACTCCTCTCGTGACGCCTCACCTGACCTACTGAGCAGTTTCACTTTGCAGAATTTGGCTGGGTTGAGTCAAACTTTGAGTCCTGCAGACAGGCGGCCTCCAGGCTGAGTAAGCAGAGCTCGTTAGACTGGAGGCTGCTTAAACGCACACTCGTCTGGGAGCTTGGAGGGAAAAAAACCCCCAAACATTACAGCCCTGACAAGCTGCTGCTGGTATGCTGGGTCTTTTTTTTTAATATAAAATATGAAACCGAGAGAGGAGGCAGAGAATCAGATACAAACATGACCTCCATTTGCACTGAGGAGATGGAGAGACGTAACGTTAATATTTTACCATCTCCTCCTCGACCCGTTTACGTCGTGGATGTAAAGTCTCAGGTGTGTTCGGCTTCTGATGTTCCAAGTCCCTCCAGAATGCTATAAAACACACTCGCTTCACACCCAGCACAAGGACAAGGGAGGCTCCTCATCTGGTCTCATGGTAGCGCGGTAATGTGATTACAAACATCACGCTTCCTGTTCTCTGAACTTATGGGACTTTACACGCGTGTAGGGGGAAACTACAGCGAGTACAATCAGGGACCTGTGACTCGGACATAACGTCCCGCTAAGGCAGCTGTTCCTTAAAAGGGTTAGGACCAAAGGGACATCTGCAAATACCAGAACTGAAGCAGCAGCGTGTCGGGAAAATACGTTCTCTTATGGTTTAAGTGGCCCTCTAACGGCCAAGAGCTCACTTGAAGTGCAGGTCCTTGAATGTGAAATGCGTCTCCACGATGCCGGTGGTCTTCACTCGGGTCCTCAGCACGTCCTGCTGCGTGGGGATGTAATCCGACTTGGCTATCCTCTCCAGGTCGTTCAGGTAGCTGCGGGGAGGGGGGACGCAGACGTTAGAGGACTCCTTCATACGCTTGGTGTACTGGAGCAGGGCGGCGCGGCGGCAGATGCTCGCGGCCTGCGGCGCCGGACACGTTTAGTCTGAAGTCACAGCGGCGGAGATGAAACGGCGTCTGGAGACCTCCGGGTCGCCGCTGGCGACGACAGACACGCGACCTCACTCCCTCTCCAGGCTAAAAACCATGGTTACGGGGCCGCGGGCCGCGGCGCTGTGGGGCCACTCGGGCTCCGTCGGAGCGTTCATCTGAATGCAGCGCCGGCCTCCTGCTGCAGCTGCTGCTGGATGAAGGCTGGGGCTCTGTTTTCACTGTGAAAGCCACCTCTCACCTCCCTCCAGCAGCCTCCTGCAATTACCCCCCCCACCCCCGTCCCCCCCCCCCACCACCACCACCACCTCTGTTGTCATAATGGAGTGTTTTAACAACAAGGGGAACAAATGGAGCACTTAGCCATGAAGGTGGACACGGTAATTAAAAGAAGGGGGTGTGAGGCTGCTGTTGTGTGTGTGTGTGTGTGATGAATCAGACCCAAACTGGGCGCTGATGGGGGGACTCACTAGGCGGCCGAGTCGTTCAGCTGGTACTCTCGAGCCCGGGTGAAGCAGCTCTGGACGCCGCCGTCGGACCACAGCCGCTGGATGACTCTGGACAGGTCGTCTGGCAGGATGCCCTGCTCCTCCGCCGCTGCCGACAGGGCGAACAGTTGGCGGGCGTCGTCCTGGCAGAAACACAGCGCTTCGCTTAGATCGCCGCGCTGATGAAGGTGCGAGGGAATGTTTTCGTAGCACAAAAAAAGGCGGCGCTCTGGGAAGCTGCACGCTTCCAACGGGGGAAACCAGTATGGAGCCTGTTTAAACGGTTTTATTTGCTTTTGGACAGGTGCAAACTCGTCTGATGGAACACAAAGTGGCCTCCACTTAAGTCTCGTCCACTTTCAAACACTATTTTCACACGTCTTGTCATTTTTAGCCTCAGACATACTCATTTTCCCTCGCGTGTGTCATCAGAGCCTCGTCACGTATGATTAGATCAGGGTGAGGCGGCCTGTGGAAGTGTCTCATAATGTTTGTGTCTGGCACAAACGTGGCATTTGTATAAAATTATTACACAGAAACTGTGGAAAAAGTAGGAATTATGGCTTTAACTGTGTCATCTCTGAATGGGATGTGGTTTCAGGCTCTTTTAACTGTATTATTAGCTATGAGCCAGTGTTAGCGTAGCCACACGAGGGCTCCGGCCTGTCAGAACACTCTGAATTCCCTCTTTTGAGAAATGGCAGATAAGAGCCTCGTCCAGACATCCGGAAAACCCTGGTTTTTACGATGGAACGTCTCTGGTTATGTAACGTGAAGCTCTGGCAGCCCTCAGAGCTCTGATCCCACAGTTTCTGACCATATTTAATAGGATAAACTTGTTGACGTAATCAGAGCAGTAAAACACGCCGTGATCAGAACTCATCCGTGCCATCGTGCATCTACTGGAAAACCTCGAGGGTGCGTTTTTCCCCACTATCCGAGCTGTGACTCTGCCATCAGTCCCGGGAGCCGATGGTACCGGACGGTTTCCTGATGTTAATGTGCAGGCACCTGAAAGGTCACAGCTCCCTCCTCTCACCTCTGACCCTGAACGTCCGACAAGGCCCCTCCCACGCAACAGAATTCCTGGTATGAGTCGACTATTGGCCGACCCTTTCCTTCAGCTGAATGAACGCCAGAGATGACTTCATCCCACCTCACTTTTACTGCAATCCTGAAGGACGACACATCTCTCAAGTGCATTTCTTCAGCTTCCGCTTCCATTCATGCACAACTAAAAGTCCTCCTTCAATTTGATGTTCGAGAAACGACTGAATAACAAAAATAATGGATTTAAATCTGAATTAACCACACTGATTAAAAAAAGAGCTTTAGCTGACAGTTTAGAATACAGCTGCAGGCCGAACACGTGCTTTAGTCAGAGTTTAGAGTCTAAAGTCAAATCTGGTTCCAGGACATTTGAAGCTCTCAGTAGGAAACTTCTGTGGGGAGAAATCAAGAGTCATTTGTAACATCGAGCGATCCGTTCTGCAGAAGCTGTCATGCGCAGCTAAACCCGACATATACCAGACATAAAAGAACTCCACATCCATGCAGTTCCTCTGAAGAGTCTTCAGGAAGTGAGGTGGGGAAAGAATGGGCAGAGTTAAAGAAGTCCATCAAATAAACCTGTGCACAGCAGTGCTCGCAGCATCCTGAAGTAACGCCGGCAGATTTTCTCATGCGACATTTACAGTTAGAAACCTTGATGTGGCCTCGTTTTCTCATGAATTCCATCAGACGTTAACACGCGCGACCTGGTGCCTGTGACCTCGGTGCCAGTCCAAACGCAGCCAACCCTGCAGGGCTCTGAAACAAGCTAACTTCCTTGATGGAAGCTGTGGCCCTGCACTCCAGGGAACATCCCTGAGCATAATCTTGGCTGCTCTGATGTGTCGGCTCAGGACAGGAAGCGAGGAGGAAGATTTGGTGGGTTTAAGCAGTGATGATGTCACGGGGCCAAGTGCAGCTTAGTTCCACAATATCATATAATACAGGCACCTGGGAGCCTTTATTACCCTCATTAATGGCCTTCTATTATCCGGCGACCAACTTTAAAGAGAAGGTTTGAAAAGCTTCCGCACTTTGGTTTTTAAAGGGTGGTTATAAATCCGGCCCTGCTGTTAGGGTGGCGCCCCGTTGGTGACACCTACCGCTCTGGCAGAGTCCTCGTAGTCGATCTTCAGGTTGGCCATGGCCTTGATGATGGCCATGATGGACTGGATTGTGTTGCTGTAGACAACCGCTCTGTACTGCTTACACTCATCCTCTGAATACCCGTCCTCGTGAATGATCCTGGAAACAGCGGAGGAGCACAAAGATGCAAAAATACCATAACGTGAGATTAAATCACACACATACACTGAACATGTACGCGAGGCCGAACAGTCTCATCCTGGTCGTCTGATCTTTTGTCTATTAATGTCACGTTCGGGGCACACCGAAAAAACACAGTAATTAGGTGATTAGCAAAAGGGGCTGGACCCCCCCCCCATCTCCCAGTGCGTGTACAGTAAAGCAAATATTTACTTGCTTCTGGGGCTGTGGAAAGAGACGGCGAGAACACGACATGCGGTTGAGAAAGCATGAGCCGAGACTGAAGCTGCTGGGCAGGGGACCAAAGAGAAGCCTCTCTCCTCTGTCCTGGCCCAGCACGTGCACGCGCGCCTGCGCGCACGCACGCACGCAGCCAGCATTTCAATGGCTGCGCTGAATGAGCGCTCATTAGCATGCAAGTGAGCCGACTGTGACACGGTGTAGAGAACTGGGAGATCAATGTTTTCCCCTCATTCAACCCACACTTTCGCTAATTTCGCAGCACAAGCCTGTGACTGATGTTGGTTTTAGCTCCGCATGCAAGGGCAGCATCCCTTTCCTCCAAAAACAGTCCAAAAGCATATTTCTTTTAAACTATGCCAAATAAAGGAGCCCATCTCTCACAGAAAAACAAATACTTGTGTGTTAAATCTGTTAAATACAACAAGACATGTTGGGAAGCAAGTGGGCTAATCTGGGCTGATGTTTTCTACTGTATGGACTTCCTGTGCTACTCCACGTTTCAATATTTCATTAATCTTGGTTAAGAATAACTCATTCGTCTCATGTCCGACTAGGCTGACATCTTGGTTACGTCATTAAACGGGGACTCAGACGATGACGGCGTCAGATCTCGGGTCTCTATTGTTGCAGGCAACTTGACTCAGGATGGGGAATATTCCTCGCTGGACCTTTACCGTGTCATTAATCCCCCCACAGCGTCATTTCTTGAAAAGTATCACGTTATTTGCTTCATTAAAAGTCTTGTCTCACAGTGCTTCAGCTCTACACTCTAGACAAAGCTCAGGCTGTTGGATCAAAGTCCCAGGCCCAGTCTAAAGGTGGTAGGGACCATTTCTAACACCACAGGCTCCATTTGATCCCATTCACAGATGACCTTTGTCACCTACTGTCCAATCAATGATTCTTTCAAAAGTTCCAGAAGGCCAAACAGACAGGTTTCAGACAGGAAAACATAGATTAAATAAAGGTTTCTGATAAATTCCCAGGATTTTCCTTTCAAAGAAAAACAGTATTTAAACTGAATGTCCACTCAAATTACTGAACAAATAAGATGCACCTACAGAAACTATAAACATCTGTTCGTGTTCGTGTCTTTTCAGGTCGATTCACTCTAAACTGAGCACGAGTGCAGCCCAGCTGAGAGAGAGGGAGAAAAAAGCTGAGATTGTGACTCACAGGGTCTGGAAACTCAAAGCTGCGCTCTGGTCTCTTTTCTTAGAGCAGAACTGTAAATATTTTAGTAAATGAGATGTTTTGGATCCTTCCTGCCTCAACTGTATCCACAAACCAACCTGAATCGCCGGCTGACACAGTGCCCAGGCTGCTTTATTCCCCATTTTCCCATCCAGCTGCTGCAATAAGTTTGGTTCATTTTCCTGTTAAAGGCCTTTAGATGCAGAGAGCGAGGCGTGTGTGTGTGTGTGTGTGTGTGTGTGTGTGTGTGTGTGTGTGTTCCTGATTCGGCGGCATGTCCTACAACAGTTAGTATACTGTAACTATTGGTGGGTGGAGACAGAAGTGGACCCTAACTGGAGCCGTCAGGAGCCTCCTGCTCTTCAGGAACGCAGCATCAGTATAAACTACAGAATAAACAGTGAGTGTGTTTACATGCACACAAGGAAACCAAATTCCTGCGGCAGTTCGATTACATAAAATAATACTATTTACGCCATTCGAGCGAGAAATGTAGTCCGATTACAATGCGTATGTGCACGCAACTATTTACCTGACATAAACATTAACACCTTCCTAACGAAGTAAATGCAGATGCAAAGTCAGAAATGATCAAAGTGCGTAAATATTTAGGTGTGTTTAAATGTTCTGAATGGCCACGTGCAAGATTCTGACATTTTGTGTGTGCGCGCGTGTGTGTGTGTGTCGACTGTTGTCAAAGCAGCGGCAGGGTTAGAAAACCATACATCACAGTGTTAATGTAAACAGAGCTCAGCGAGAGGACTGCACTTCCATAATCCCAATAACCTATATTTTGGGCTTTTTTGTTCATGAATGAGCCGATAAGTTGATGCAACAGCTGTATTGGCAGCTAAAAGCAGCTATGATTCAAAATGACAACAATGGCAGAACTAATGGGGGGAAACGGTGTGCTGGAAATACTGTTCCTCACTTTCACTGACCCTAATGACCTCTGAGGCTTGTTTACATTGGAAAAATTCTACCAACTGCATGAAAAAAACCCTCTGAAGTGATGAGGTCTGATGAGGAATCCGACCGTATAGAAAAACATGAATTTATTTGTGAGTGACGTGACACAGGCATTTATAATAGCGCCGTCATCTTGTGTTAATTCATTCCTGACTTAAAACGTGATCGCATGTTGGTGGCGTTAGAAGAGATGAATTGGTCACAGCTGAGGAGGAAAAGAGAAACAATGAGCAGTTACTCACTTCATCTGCTTCACAATGGTGCTCTTCCCCGACTCTCCAGCACCTGCACGGGGAACAAAAACAGGCAGAGGTTAAAAATACACTTGCATTAGCTGGAAAATGTAAACAGGCAGCTAATGAGACCCTCTCACATCTGGACCAACCCTCCTCTCCCTTTACTTCCAGACCTCCGCTCTCACTCTGCCGCTGAGCTCGAGACAGGTCACAAGGCATCAAGAGGAAGGAAAAAGGTGGTGGAAGACAAAATGGAGTGAGCCAGAGTCATGTCGCGCCTAGCCGGCATCATGTTGATAGATAGCTGCTACATAACACTAAATGAACTATATAAAAATGTATAGACCGAGGCCACACCCACAACTTTTATATTCCTAAATCCATTAAGGCAAATTTATAACCGGAAACGATTTAATGGAAACATCTTGGGCGGACAGGATATGTGCTTTTCTTATCCACTGCTATGTTTATTCCAACAGCCGCGGGCGACCAGAGAGAGCTCATCTGCCACAAGGAATCGACACACACATGCACACACACCCAGGGGTGCCTGTCAGTACACTCTCCAGTCCTGCTCGCCCTGGGTGAAGTCTTTCTGGGATGACCCTCAAAATACACTACTACGCAGCACGCACATGCCACTGAAGGCCCCCAGGGAGAAATGGACCAAGATGGTTTCCATGCACAGCTGTCAGCTGCTGATTCTCATGTAATAAGACTGGCTTATAGAGCAGATGTTGCGATCAGGGCTGAAATATAGACTGTTTAAGAAATACTGCCTTTAACAGGCCTTTAAAGAAGATGTGCAACAGAAGACATCTCCATGTGGCCTGATGTCTCCTACAGGGCAAGTGTGTAAACTGGGGAGGAATGAGGGATTAACAGAATGACCACCTAACACCGAGGACTTTGTAAAACCCCCTGCAAGCCTCAGGAAATTGCCTGACTATTGATGGGTTAGAAAGTGACTGGCAGAGAATCAGAACCAACAAAGTTGCGTCTGCCAAGAGAACTGTTGCTGGCAGTCGTCAGGTTTAATACAAGAGAACAAAGAACAAAGGGCATGGCCCTGCGGAACTGTGAGCAGGGTCCTGTGGTACTGTGAGCAGGGCCCTGTGGTAACATTAAGTCATTATTAGATTCACCACAACACATGGCTTCGATCCGATCAAAGAACCACTATGCAAATACAAAACGCAGGAGAAAAAAAAAAGCATAATTTCTAACCGAATTCCTACAGATGCGTCTATAAGCTTCACCGACTTAACCTGGGTTTCAAGCTGTTCATTACATCTGTAGGTCAATCAGTGACTAAATGTTGGTGCGTCGGTCTGATGTGAGCGGGCAATGCGACAGCAACAAGGGAATCGTGGGGTACTAAATTATTTGCCGAGCTTGCGAAAACTGGCCATAGTTGGAAAGTGAGTCGTGATGGAAGGGCTCATCTTGAAGGGCTCTTCCTGTTTGGTAGGAAACAGCTAAACTTTCACACAAGCGTTTTCTTAAAAACTAGAGAACAGGAATCTTTGGCCACTTCCATATTTGACCGATGATAAATCTGGTGACGGAGGACTGATGCTGGGAGAATTCCTGGCGTGCTTCTCTCAACTCTGGACCTTCGCTACCCTGTGAAGCGTTTTGAAACCGACGGGTTGAGACACAAAAGGAGGCGAGAACCAATGCAGTTCCTCCTGTTTTGTGTCGGAGCCGGGGATCGAGATTAAGTCACCTTATAATTCTCTCTTCCCCTTATGCAAGTTTCCTGTGGCGACAGCGCTGCTGCGGGAGCGATGCCTTCGCCGTGCGTGGTAAAGAACGTGCGCGTGTCTGCAGCAAGTGTGATCTTGGTGCCAAGAGCAAAAAGGCACAAAGGCGGTAGTGTGGATTCACTGGCAGCTGAGAAGACAGGGCCCTTGTTGATATTTAGGTTTGGCCTGTTGCGATCAGCACCAGTAGCCCCGCCCACTTTCAATGGAAGCAATAAAGGCGTTTGCACAGTTTAGGAAGGGTTCGTTGTCTTTTATATATTAACATATTAAAGAAATACCTTTATAATGACAGCATACACTCCAAAACTCCGTCTTCGAGCCGACGACAGTACGCCGCAACGTGAAACCGAGTTTTGTCACCCAGTGGTTCTGAGCCTTCGTCTAATTTATAGAGGATTTTCCCCAAAGCTCCAGGCGTGTCATTTACTGAAAATTGGATACAGGCTTGTGATTCTGGGGGGAAAAATTAATGCTCCGGAGACAACTACTGTACAGTTTGTTGTTGTGATTCAGCAGAAAGTTACAAGATGCTCCAGGAGCCATAGAGGACACTGGAAAGGGTAGAAGTTCGTCCTATCAAGAGATCTATAATGGGATGACTCTCAGGTCTCCGCATCAGTCGGATCTGTTGAATAAATCAATATCTGACCTCACGGTGATGCTCCGGCTGATGAATATCAAGCGCGCACTTGCCTTTAATCTCAACTTTAACGACAAAGGCGAACGCTGGACGTCACGAGGCTTCGGATCAATGTCCACCTGGAGAACACCGCTGGGCTTGAGCGCGACCCTGAGATTTCTCTCAGCCCCCGGAACCTAAAGCGGGGGCCCCCTCCGACGTGGCTCAAAACACGCGCAGGCCTGATGGGACCACATATTGTCGCAGAAGTCAGCGAAAAGCAAAATAACAAATGAGGGACACAATAAAAACAAAACCCACTCCTCATTTTCTGATCCTTCACGTCTCCAACCCTCCCTCCTACTGTCCTCACCCGCCTACAGACAGCAGCGTGTCGCCGGGATGCCGCCTGTTCTTCTTGGCTCCGTGTTAAAAAATGTGTCAATCCAGAGTGGAGTGCAGAGCCCCCCCCACCCCCCTCACACGGAGCAAACATAAACAGCTTGCATGAACATGTGTACACTTGAGAATGCACACATGCATGCACAGAAACACACATCTGCCTGTATGGGTGGGTTTGAAAGACAGGGACAGTGTCTCCTACAACAGATGGCTGCAGGGCCTCGGGCAAAGAGCAAGTAGGGACGGCAAAACCACAACTGCTGCCAAAGCAGAGAGGACCGAGATGGAAAAGAACCAAAACCTCCTTCACGGAAGCAAAGTAGAAGCAAATTAGAAGCGAGACTGATGACTATCAGTCAAACTGTAAACTTTATGAATTATTTTCTACCCCTGCAGCTACAGTTAGATGCTGCTGTGCTGCAACTTATTTACAGAGGCAAAATATAAAAGAAATAGTTTGCTCAGCAAAAAAAGGTCAATATCCTCCTACGACTGCTATAAAAAGACAAGGGCATGGGGAAGCTGAGCGTCAAGGTCAGCAGCGTGATAACTGACAGGCGGCAAAAATATCCAGTGCATCTTTACTCTTTACTTCATGTTCTGCAGTTTCAATCCAAATTTCTGGTTGGGGGAAAAAAGGCTTTAAAAGCACGCGCACACACACACACACCTCTACATTTATTATTCACTGAGTTTCCAAAATCCTTTAAATGTTGAGTTTTTAGATGATCGTCTGAGGACAGAAATGTCGGATTTTCAATCTGAATATTTCAATAGGATTAAGAAAGAAGAGAATTTAGCAGGCCGACGACAGCCTGAGGAGCACTAATCACAGACCCGCCGGATGGATTTAATCCATAATTGATGCTGATTTTTGGACCGTTTGTGAGGATGACAGATCATCAAGCCAAAGAGACCTGAACATCTGTTGGGTTTTGAAACGTGCCCTTAACATCTGGAAGAGGCTTCAACAGTCACACTGCTGCTACAAGATCCAAATTAACTCTGAAACTCTAAAAGTGTTGCACAACTGGCTTGATTTTTACCTCCGCCAAAGCAGGACAGCTCAGATATGGCCTCACTCCCCTTTCACTTAGTCTAAGCTGTGATCGGGCATTTGTGGAGGTCAAGTTTAGGGTTGCATTGCACGACCTCCGGCGCTGCTACTGCTGCCACTCAGGTCAGAGAAAAAGGGCCCGTCCTGAAAGACAAGCCCTCGGGCTTCAGGGGCACAGACGCAAACAGGAGCAGATTTTCTGTATCTGAAGCAGCAACATGATGGAACCCGCGGAAGGCCCCGATCACCCACGCAGATGTTCAACCTGTAGAAAAAAAACAGATCATGCAGTACTCAAAGGCTTCTTCAGAGGTATGAAGCTGCTCACAGCTTTGTTCAGGGGGAAACGGACAGTAACGTGACATGTTTTGCTGCGCTGCTCTGCTCCTTTGTGGGTGTGTTCTTCGCATTTCCTATATTTAATGCATTATTACTATTATTTTTCAGTGTCAGCATATGAGAGGATTTCAAATGTCTCTTTGTAAAAAGAGTAAAAATGTCTGGCCTGTAACCATGAGGTTTAGGTAAAGGGGTAAAGGTTTGGGGAGGGGGAGGGGGGCTTCTTCTGTGGAATGATTTTTCTATGCAATAATAAGTTACCATTGATTATCCAATTTCCACAGAGGAAACGGTGAAACAGCAATGATGGAGATGCACGGTTACTGGTTTGGGCGTGTTTTCAGTCGTGCTGCTGTAAACACATTTAGAGAGCAGGTATTTGTGATGCGAGTCCGTTTTCAGGTTCCACCCTGCTTCCATGCTTCCAAAAGATGCCTCCAGCACTTCCCGGATGCCAGCGAGATCCCCCAGATGTTTAAACTAAACGTGGTTCCATATCAGCTCTGGTGACCGTAGCGCTTCCGTGTATGAGGTCAGCTGCTATAGGGAGGGATTTCTGCAGTCGTACACAATAGATTGCAGGTTGTCGCCTCACAAACGTGCCGCACACATGCACACTTCCTGTTCCGCGTCATTTAGTCGACCTGCTTTTGGCCAAAAAACATTTTAAGACGGATGTAACATATCCTCTAGTGCCGGCAATCAGCTGCCTGCTACTTTAGCCAGAACATTCACACTATATAAGTGTAAGATGTGACAGATTCTGAGGAACTTTAACTAAAAAAATATCAAGACTGATCACTAGAAGTGGCGTGTGCAGCACAACCCCCCGCCCCCCCCCCCCCCCCCACACACACACACACACACAGGACAGGCCTCTTGAAAACAATCAATATTTCAGCTTTAGTCTGGCTTTAAGCAGCAACTCAAAGCTGGAAGCTGTGTTTCTCCCCGACCGCCATAGTCTGCACTCACCGCTGATAAAAGATTAAAAAAAATAAAAATAGAACTAACAATGTAATGCAAATAAAAAAAAATGTTTTCCGATCCTACTAAGAGGCCCCAACAACAGGCAAATATTAATGCTGGTAGGGCCACAGTTGGAGGTATGTGCTGCATGACAGACACACACAGGTAACAGGAAAAGCTCTGGTGATGCATTATACATGCCTCCATTACAAGACACACTCGCTAAACTTTGTACTTTGGCATGCACGTGCATATTTGGACATACTGGCACACACAAGACTGGAAGATGGAGGAAATGTTCAATTAATTATAGATAAATGGTGCATAAAAATATCAGGAGTGTGCTTCAGAAGTAGCCTGGTAGGAAGAATCCTGCACATTATATCAAGCGGAACAGACACAAGCAAGAAATGTTAGCATCTACCAACTCCTAGTTAAAAAGAAGATTAAAGATTTTTTAAAAAAAGCATTTCCACTCGGGGAAAACTCAGTAGTCAACAATAACATTAACTATCCGTAAAAAAGTTTAACGTTTAAAAGTTTAAACAGCCCCGATTTATTGGTTTGAGCACCTTTGTTTGGACATGGCAGCCCACAGAGTCCCCAGCCTTCCAGTCTGGACAAGGATAATTACTCTCAACTGAAAGGCCATCGATCAAAGAGGAGACGAGGCAATGTAGGCTGCCTGTGTCAACCGGCTGCTGCACACTCATAAAAGTCACGGGCCGACTCGGCCTTGAAGCCTGCAGACATGAAAGGTCCGTCTAAACCGATGCGACCAAACCCTGGTATAATCAGAAGACGGTAAATTAAACTATATTTCAGATTAAGCACTTTTAATTGATGGTTATTGAGCTCAAGGCTCAACCCTTGCTTCTGACAATAGGTGCCCCTTTAAAAATAAACACGATAGCTTCATCGTGTTAAAACATGATGGTGAAATGATCACATCTGGAATATGAAAGAAACAGTCAAAAACGACTGCAATTATACACCGGAAAACTGCCAGGAAGTTTATTCTATCTCTGTGGTGTTATAGCAACCGAGTCTTGCAAGTTGGAGGAAAAACGTACAGGAAATGAGAAGAGGAGGGGTAAAAAGGGAGGTTTTTGTCAACGGTTCACACATTTTCATTCCAGCATACAAGCCGAGACTTGCCATCGCCGAGCAAGAGCTGAAGGCCAAATGATGGAAGCGAATCCAGATTTGCTGGCGTTTCTGGGACGCCACATTGATTTGAGTGATTTTAATAAGCCTGACGTTTGATAATTTTGCCCAGATCGCGTTGCAAATTGTTGGGTTGCCTGCCGTGGACAATCTCTGCAATCTCCAGACATTCCACCATGACAGTAAATGCCCCGCTAAAAAGGTCGGCCGAGTGTATCGGCGCATTCTGGTTATACAACCACTCTGCCAGGGTTGTTACCTGTTCTTACAGCGGAAGAGCCAAATGCAATCCTATGAATTAATAAAGAGGTGTGTCTGTCTGTAACCACGGAGACCAGAGGTTGGGAGAGGGCAGACGCCCAAACCAACCCTGTCACTGTTGCCAGGGACCTGCGATATTGCTTTGAACAGAGGCACAACTGCTACGCTAAAACGAGCCAGAAGCTTGATGCAAATGTAGCGTCACGGCAGCAGCCTGAAACTGTTTAGCACGGAGGTGAAAAGGTACAGATATGGAAGAAGAAACCCTGAAGTGGCCCACAGTTACCTTGACTCTGTAAAGGTCAATGGTGGGACGTGAAAAATGGTGGGCCGTGCATCGGATGGTTCCTGTAAGAGAGTTTCGGCTTGAATGTTTTCTGATTTTAAAACTATTTTTTCCTGATGCCTTCACTTCCTCGATCATTGATGCAATAGTTACGGCTTTATAATCATAGTTATGCCACCTTCTCCCACAGTGACCGATCCTGACAAAAGACTAAAAATAAACTCGAGTTCAATTGAGCAACTCAAACAGAAAATGTCATTGGACTCAGGTCCATGTCTGGGTGATAGTTCACAAAAACTGTTACTCAGAATAATTGTGTAAATGTGTGCAGACGGTAACTTTTGCCTTTGTCTACCAGCAGGCAGCAACACCCCATGTTGAGTCTCTATATGATTGATAATTTTACTAGCATCCAGACCAATGTGCATCACATAATGAGCAGTGAGCTCTGTACAGGAAGTGAGAAGAGCTGAGTTTCTGTCCGTCTACAGAGAGAACGACACTTGTTCCAGTTATATAATCCAATAAAGTTGAGTTGACAGCACATTCATATATTTATATAAATATTTCATACATCGCAAATACAGGGGAGTCCATTTTTGGGCCGCCTCTGCTGCAACAGGTGAGAAACATTTGTTACCAGACCTTTTTACGGGCAGCACGACTGTGCCACAGTCTTACAGCCCAAATAGAACCCGTCTGGCAGCACGGCCGTGCAGCTTTACAGCTCTGTAAACTAATGCGTACGCTTGACTGGCATTCCGCCATACACAATAATGCTGCGTTTTGTGGCAGGCACATTTTCTGTTACTCATTAATGTTGTGCATTCCCAGGTCAAACCCTGGACACACACACACACGGGTATATTACCTTAGCGTGTTTGGGTCGTTTATTCCCAAATCTGTCCCCTGTTACTCTGATACAATCTGTACTTCAGTACAAATTCCAAGGCATTTCACTTTACCTTGGACTTTTCAATGATAATCTTTCCACAGCTCGCTTTAGGAAATCTTTATGCATTCATCTATTACCCAACTGCACTTCTCCTCTGCAGGGTCACGGGGGGCGGGGCCAGTCCTAGCTGACGCCGTGCAAGAGCCAAAGTACAATTACCAAATAAACCCGCTGAAACGGACGAACGTTCCCACCTTTCTCAGGCGGATCCCTCGCTACGTCAGCCCTAAATGAATCCGCAGCTACTATACACGCTAACCTCAGCTCAACTTTCTCTGTGTGCCGTCTCTGTGTGAATGTGATGTGTGTGTCGGGGGCGAGTACACCGCAGGAATACGGAGTGCTACCACGCTCACAGTGAGCTCTTTGTGTGCACGCACCGTCCCCGAACCAGCATGTCTGCCAAAGGCTTGTTGAAGCTTTGCTTTCCTTTTGTTTATCCTGCTTCCTTTCAGGTTCTTCACCCTGCAGCTGACCAGAAGGACGGCCCTGTGCGCCGAGGGGGGGGGGGGCAAAACGGACAAGACAGACAGACAGCTGCTCTGTGAAATGAGACTAGATGACATTCCTGTAATCACTATACCATCAGATGTCCGTGTAGGTTCTCCTTCATCCAAAAACCTTTCCAGAACTGAAGGAGAAGAGGCGGAACGTCTTGAGGAACCTTAACCAGGTCCAGTGGTTCAAGCTTTGGACCTACTAACCGATACGCTCACATTAAAACGCCCTCTTCGGTGAGAGTGCAGCTCCTTCCCTTCATCATTGACCAACATTTGGATGGTTGGTACTAGAAAAATAAGAGTGTGTCACTTCCTCACTGATGCAGGGCACAAGCTATACGGAAGAAACATGGGGAACTACATTCTGACAGAGTTGCATCCTTTACAGCCCACACCAACCAATCGTGTCCAGAATTACAACCTGTGGGAGGTTAAAACAAAGAAGCGATGGCTTCAGTGAGCCTCTATGGCCGATACCTCATCAGGACACGTCTCTGAACATACTGAAGCAGGAGCGCTCTCGCTGCCTCCATGTTTTAACATCACGTGCACGTGGGTACAGCTGGTCTGGAGTCTGCCACAAAGGCACCGAACCATTGCCACATTTGCCATGTGGATAATGGTAATGTACGACTTTGTCTGCTTGCTTTGCTCCTCTCCATCAAGCTGGGGGGTCCTGGGACAGGTTCCCTCCCATTAGGGGGTCTTCGCCCCATCATTGCCTTCGGTGCTTGTTCCGGTGGCTCATGTTCTGGCTTCAGACAACGTATCTGATTCTGTTTCTTGAGCGTCTCTCAGGGTTGTCGGAGAGACCAAACCAAGCATTAATGAAACTGTTAAAAACGGACAAAGGAACTCAGGTGAGACATGTTTCTTCCCAAAACAACGGTCGCCATCATTCCCCTCAGCCGCTTATAATGCCAAAACAGATCTGTTTGCTTTCAAAACACGCTGGGCTCCAGTGATAATTTCCATAGTAACCAGAGAGCTGAAACCCTAAGCTAACTGTGCCTGTCCGCACGTCAACGGTTGCAGCTCACTGAAAGGACCGAGGCTCATCCGTCACCAAACCGTGTAAATTATTTCATTAACACGATCGCTGCGGCTGACATGATTCGACACGCGGCGATAGAAACCTGGGTGGATCCGGGATGAGACGTATAGGAAAGGGTGGCATATATGGCTTTATGGTAGCGTGTATGCGACTGTTGACGCTTGTCCCTTATTTAAACAAGCCGACTTCACTGCATGAACAAAGCATTGAAGTTATTTTCCAGGAGGAAACTGCCCAGTGTAACAAGTCATCTGCTGTAAAGGCCAAATGGCAACACGAGGAAGAGTTAACTTGCTCAACAGCGCAGGTTAAATACAAGCAGCGTTGTTGTTTAACTGTCCGGGCCAAATGTAGGCCTTTAGCTCTTTAGCTCATTAGCTCTTTTTTTAAAGAAATCCTTTATCATTTGAGGATAGAGGAGAAATCCTGGTTACTAATTTAGACACAGATGACAGTTTGACTACAAGTATAGTGGGAAATCATTCAAAAAAAGTTGGAAAAATGAAAAATATATTAAATTAATCCAACATTGATACATTTTTTGTCATAATTAAACTAAAATGGCAATAACTTCAAACGTAAATCAATCAGTGTAATAAAAAACTGCTACTACCTTCTTCCGAGGGTAAAATTTATGATTTATAACAGAAATAGCTACACGGTGCCCCAGTCAGCTGATTATAGCACTGTTTTATAGTCACACCACCTTCTTACAACCGGGCTTCCATTTTAAAGTCCACTGGCCTTCTCTCCTAATTGGAACAGAGCTGTGACAGGTCCCAGTTTGGCTGGTGTTGCTAACAAAGGTTGAATTTGACAGGCTAATGTGGATAGTTTGTCGCCAGATCAATACAGTTTTAAGGATATTTTATGAAGCCAATGCTTTGTCTTAATATATTAGAAGGTACCACTTGCAAAAGTAACAAAACATAATGAAAACTATTCTGTGTTACGCAATGATTAGCATTTCCAAAAGGGCAAAAACCTTCAATCAGCAATGCTACACTGATGCGGGGCTGGTGTTCAGACACATACGAGAAAAGTGGACAAAAATAAAACCCTGCTGTGCGAATATGCCGACGCTGAGATTCACAGCCGCCCAGCATAAACATCCAGCTCGGTCCGATATTTGGCGTAAACAGGCTTGAGACGGTCATTACTTTTCTGCCCTTTCATTTCCTTCCCGTTGCATGCGAAAGGTCGCGGTTTGATCCTCAAACGAAAGTCACAGCTCCTGTCCTCGTGCTGCGTTACCGATACTGAACGCTCTTCTCTGTTGCACCGTAACCTTCAGCAAACTTCTGACAGACCGGTGCTTGGAAATCAATAAGTCCCCGAGAACAAACGTTTCTGTTGCGCCAGAGAAAAAGTTGGGTGTATAAATTATACCTTCAATGACAAAGCCAACTTTAACTTCTTTTAAAACTAATCTTTATTTATATATACTGGCACCTTCCTCCCCGTCAGCAACCTTATGGGACTGGTTTAAATCAGAGGTTAGCATGACATGACTTGTGGTGTAATGGTTTGTCTGACCTGGAGAAGCACTTTCAGGTATAAAGATCATTGGGGTGGGGTCAGGGGGTGGGGGGGGGGGGGTTATCAGCACTCAGAATGCAGACAAAGGCTGTTAACGCTGAAACAACTGCTGTCAAAAAAAAGGACCATAACCAAATAGACTGATGGAACACTGAGTGGATGGATTGTTTGTGTTGGACTGGCGGCAGCGCCGACAAATAGCTCATGCTGGATGTGTGGCGCAACCCTGCTCACTTCCTGCCTTGCAGGAAACAGGCAGCACAGCGCTCACCCTGCCCTTCCTGTTCCTAATGTCTGCACATACACACAGATGACACACTCCCCCCTTCTTCAATCACTCTGCGGTAGCTCTTCTCAGCAACAACCCATTTTAGGGACCATCGCACTGCCCTTAGGAGCTTCAGAATGACTTTTTAATATCTGAGACAGAAGAGGTTTGCAAGCACTCTTCCAAAGATTTTAAGGATAGATGAAGCTGGGGGGGGGGGCTTTGTCGCCACTCCTCATTTCCTTAAAGTCTTAATTCAGATCCGAGTGGCCTCGGCTGACCACGGAAGTGCTAAAGAATGGCCATTTGCTGGCCATGTAATACCATCTGCGCCACAAAAAACTGAACCAAAAAGTGCAAACGCGCCGAATTTATCTGGCAGATCTGATACTGCTGCCCAAGCCTCAAGTGTCAAAATGCTGAAAAAGGAAATTAAGCGACCAACAGCTGTTGCAGACAGGATCGTGTTAAGCCGCAAAAGAGTGAAGGGGCGGACTTCTGCTTTTTGCTCAGCTCACATTTGAGACCAGACTCACCAGTAAACCAAAAAGGAAAGACGGCAGTCTAAAAGTGACTGAGATACGCAGCACGTTGGTTCGTTCTCTGGAGGGGCTACAACTAAAGCGAGCGTGCTTACATAACCGAGGGAAGAAGTCACCAGTGGAGTGGTGCTCCTCCTCTCCTGTTGTCAGAATGTCTCCCTACAGCTGTCCGTTCCCGTCTGCCTCACTGGGCCGCCTGTCAACGTGCACCACGTTAACGCAACACTCCCGAGACATCGTTATCACCTCTGTTCAAGCCCCCCTCTCCAGCGTTCCGTCCGCCATTGCAGATTCCACATAAGAAAATCGAGGCTCCATCAACCGTGCAAATAGTTACTACAGTTACAAACATTCCTGAACACACTGTAAGGTTTAGGAAAGTGTGTTCCAATAACTTAGCTGTGCATTCAAATGAACCTTTATATCACGCCTGAAGGCACAGTTTCAGTCACACGCCCCATCCAGAGCGCGCAGCTCCCTCGGAGTTTAACATAAATAGTCAGCAGCGACCCCGGCCCCACCCTCTCTCTGTTCTCCTACTCAGTATTCCCTGGCTAAAAAGAGCCTCGGTGTGGGAGCGTACCAAACTGAGGCCCCACAAAAAAAAAAAAAACCACATAATTACAAATCACAATAAAGCCTTCAGTTCGCTGGTGCTGCCAGAGGCTCAGCTGCAACCTACTCTGCCCCAACTCTGAGCTTTAGCTGAGAACCCCCCCCCCCCCCAACCCATGCCCTTCTTCTGTCCCTGCCCTCTCATAGCTATAAATCCTGCCTATTCCCTGCTCTCCTCTTCACCCAACACTTAAACACGTCCCGTGTGGCTAAACACCAACACTATGCCCTGCTAAAGCTAAAGCTAAAGCCAAGCTTTTTCTCCCGTTACTGTGATCGCACCAAGGTTTGGCCTCTGCGGCAGAGAGAATTCTTAATAAACGGGATCAGACTATCATATGCTCCACTTATTAGTTTTCCTAACCTCCGGCTCACCAACATTCAACTAATGCTCCACAAATGGAGGGCGCACAGCCACCTCCAGCCATTGGCACAGTTGCTGCACGATGAGTTATTTAAGTGGAACTGCGCTAATGTATAAAACCCAAGCCCAGATTAAAATATCATTGAGAAAAATATGTCAATGTGACCATTAGCATGCAGGCATTCGCACACATAGGAAAAAACAAAACAAACACCAGCTTCAAAGTGAAGATTTTGTTCTCCTGATTACATTTTGCCCGCTAAAGATGTTTTAATCGTCTGAAGATCAAATCCAGGGCTCAGCTGCACGCAGGGGGAGACAAAAGCAGCTTTGCAAGGAGAGGAGCTCGATCTGGAGGAGAGGGAAGGGATGCTGCGAGACGTTTGCGCCGATTTTGTGACTTACTTAGCTGGAATGCAGCCAATCTGACAAAAATCTAAAACAAATCATTGTATTGATTTAGAGCGTAGCTTCCCTGAGGGGTTCCCACAGCTGATTAGTCCGTCTTTTCTGGCTAATGAATTTGATGTAACGTAAACAAGGAGGATTCGGAGGTCAAGTGCTTAGTGATCCCATTGTTGGTCTTTTTTGTATTATTGTTCCCTACTGAGAACCTTTAAAAGATTATAAATTGATTACAGAGGGAGAATCGTAGCTGAATGCCAGTTTAAATGTCAGTCTGCTTCTCAAATGCCACATTGTGCACCGGGAAAACTCATGACAGTCAAAAGCAGAGAAATTAATGAGACGTACTCCCCCCCCCACTATCGCCCAACTCTTGGGTTTTTTTTGTAGTGGAAAAACGGTGGTAGTGACCGCGTTACACGCGTAATAAAGATGAGTTATAACCGCTCCCGCACTTTAAAGTCGAGGCACGCCACAAATATCCAATTAACGGGGATGAAACGTGTCAATCGCGATTTGCTCCTGGCCGTGAAGTCTGCCACTTTCGCTGTCAGGTTCACACAGCGAGGCACAAGAACCGCCGATGCCGGAGGGAGATCCGGAGAAGAGCGGCGGGGGACAATGGAGAGATGACGGCTGCTTTCCCGGGCTGTTCGATCTGCTCGTAGAATAACTCTTTTCAGGAACAGTGGCTGGTGAACGAGGTTCGGGCCCAGAGAAAGGACACAGGATGGGTGTGCTGCCTTCCTCGGCCAGCCGAACAAAAGCAATGCATGTTTCTCTTTCAGCAAAAGGAAGGAAAGATATAAATCACAGAAAGTTAATAAACACGGTCAGAAAGGTGTAAATGAGCTGGGGGCAGAGAACATATTTCTGTGGGGTTCCTGGGGCGTATTTCTGAGAATTTATTAGGTTTGGAAAAGAATCACAGCTTAAATAAACCCAAAAACAGGTGGGTCGATAGGGAGAAATCCATTTCGCCTAATATGAAAAGGTGCCAATTTAAATAAATAAATCCAGATGACAAACACCGGTTAAGTTTATGGCTTTGTCCAGCTGTCACGTGGCCGCGCACCAAATTGACTTTTCACTACAGTCTTAACAGCTGTCACAACAAAGTCACTCTGGGCTCTGTGGGGGGCACATACCTTTACCCAGCTCGCCATCTGAACCATTCCCACCATCTGTCACCTTTACTGCCCCCCTGCCGCTCTAGTTTTGGTAGCCACCTCGGCTGGTGCCTTTTCCCCGCAGGCTGCGGCTCGCGGGAGTCACGAGGAGCAGCAGAAAATGTTTCGCGTGACAGCTCGGAGAAGGTGTCTGACAAAGCTAAATGTGGAAAACTCGAAGTGAAAAAAGAGAAGTGAAATGATGGAGGGAAGATTTAGGGAAGGTATGAGGCTCCTTCCACAGTCTTGCTGGTCGAGAGACGTCCCTGCTTATTTCCCCGGACAGCTTAATCACAGCATCGTCGCGTACAAGACGAGGAGATGCGGTCATTGTCGGCTCAGCCGCGACGTTAGGTCAACCACTCCTTACCAACGAGACAGCAGCTACGCCAAAGAGGCCGACGGTATTCCAGTTTTACACATGGGCTCGGACGTGGAAACGTTTGGAAAACACCATCTCTGGTGATTCGGCACTGTCGCCCAGGCAGCCGCAGCATTTCAGCTACAGCTAATGTCCAATTGAATCCTTAATCTGAAACTACGTGGAAAATTGAAAGCCGAACATTTACTTTAGGTCCTTGTGTCAAGACCAGAAGAGTTGAGATACAAGTCATGGCCCCCACCTAAACACTGCTCACTCTAATGCAACCTGTTGTGTGTGTGTGTGTGTGTGTGTGCGCGTGCATGTGGACATTAATGAAGAGTCTAAGCAAATTCCACAACAGAGCTCCGATTCTTGGCAGTTTTTAAACCAGTCCATTCCCTGCAGCTGAATAGGAACTGCCTGAGCAGTGTGTGAGGGTTAAGCACTGGGGAAGAGCTTGTGTGTGTGTGTGTGTGGGGGGGGGGGGGGGGGGCATCAGTCTTTCCAGAGCAAAGAGGATAGTGCTGCCCTGTCCCTGCGGACTGTCTTCCAGACACGCACCATGCAGGAGCGGGCTTTATCTCCGGGGCTCTCAGTAGTTCTACAGTCCCTTCACATACACGCCCCCAGATGGGCGCGTCATACCGCTAATTAGGCCGCGCTGCTAAATGTTTAAGTGAACTTTTTTATACTAATACCTTTCGGGCTAAAATGAGATGCAAAGCTGTCGGCGAGCAGCTGATCAGCAGTGATTTCGTGATGAGCTGTGAGAATGTGCCTTCCTGCCAGAGCTGAACCCGTCGAGCCGCTCACGCTCACGCAGGTCGCTGAGGAATCCAGATTCGCCATCACCAGCCAAATGTAATTACACGTGCCAATAAAAACGCCGGTGCTGGCTTTAATAAAGTGGGAGGAGCTTAGGGAGCGGCCAACGTAGGAACTCGCCAGGGTGGCTCGTGACTTTAGGTTCTGATCTGCTGCCGAGCCTCTTGCAAGCTCTAAAAACACACAAATGTGGCATTTAAATATTATAGGATATAAGGGTTTAAGCTATTAAACTCTTAAAAAGGGTCCGCTGTGAGGTTTGACTTCCTCTGCGTGTTCTGCTTCACACACCCAGCGGCAAGAAGAGGAAACAAAAATAGGCCGAGGGTGAAAACCGGAGCCGTTCAGAAACTCAGTCGGCAAGTCCGAGATCTTTAATCACCTCCTGGCGAAAAGATAATAACAGGCAGGTCGGGCTGCTTCTCTGACCGCAGCATTGCAGAAGGGACAGGTCACGTCTCCCAGTCCAGTCTGCTTTAGCTTTTAGCAACGGCGTTGATACGACTTCACTGAGAACATTTTGTGACCAAAAGTATTTGAGAGGTCAAAGGAAACAGTTTTTTTTTTTACTTCCCTATGTGGTTTTAGCACGTGAACAGGTGTCAGTCACACATACACAATAATGGCAACTTTCTTGTGATTAGCATTTCAGCTAGGTTCATTGGGTAAAAAATTAACTTCCTCCAAGGGCTGGAGATAATTCTAGCTTGGAAATATTCACTGCACATTTTCCACACCAGGGCAAAAGCAACATCGTGCGGCTGCCTTCATTTTATGTAAATGAGCCCCTGCTTTGATGCTGGGGTATACAAGCCAGGGGCTACACGGTATGTGGGTCTTGCATTGTGCCAGTCTGACTACAACCACCACAGGCATTTCGGCAGTGCAATCTGAGCTAATTCAACGCTGAGCTAACGGAATAACTTAAGCCCAGCGCGCGCACTGCGAGGCATGCTTTGCATATCGCGTCGTAAAAGAACAATACCTGTACCGTCCTCGGTGGAACGCGTAGACTTAAAATAGGCCGCGGCGCATGCGTTTTCTGAGAAAACTGATCTTTCCTGTCATAAAAGATAAATAAACTATTTCAGGAACATACGATGCCAACAGCTGCGGGCTGGAACTGATGAATTTCCAAACAAGTGCTGTCACGTTTAAAGTGCACATATGTCAGAGATATTTCAGTGCATGAAAGAAAAACACATTCGGTGCTGCTTAGAGGCACATTATGTGCTGTATACGGCTTATATGTGCATTAAATTATTATAATTATTGGGTGTACGGCTGGACATATTTCGTAATTTTGAGTCGAGGAACTTTTCATTTAGGCCGACAGGAAGGAAAGAATGCAAAGAAAATTCAAGCGTGAGATGGGAGGATCCGAAGTGTCACTCAAACAGCAGATTCAGCAGGAGAGCCTTGAAGGAGAGCTCTAATGAAATCTTAAGGCTCAACAGTGTGAGATCCTCCGGGCTGCATTAACTAATGACTCTCCCTAGGGAAAGGCCAAATCTCCCATTTTAAAGAGAAACAACGCGGAAATACACCATCAAACACTTCGGTTCCTGTTAGCATGGAAGAATTTGGATCTATTTTCCAATTAAAACTGGGTTTTTCCTTTTTTTCTAGCCAAAGTGATGCCAGTTTGGAAGAGCAGGCTGCTTGTGGGTGGGGGGTATGACACCGCAAGAAGAATGCCACAAGGGTGTTGGCAATAAACCTGTTCATGGTGGAGGGGAAGTGAGAGTATTGGGGTTTTCTTGTGCGGCTTGCCTGCTTGACGGACTTGCTTGCCTGCTAGCATGACGCGAGTTTTAACGCACATTCGCAAACCTTCAGACCTCTCCTATAATTCATCTAAACCCACACACTCTGCACTGGATGGTAATTACTGATATGAAACCTGCAGTAGAGAGCAGAGCATGTAATTAGCCTTCTATCCAGGGGCGCAATTTAACAACTGGCTATTTCTTTAAAGAAACAGTTCACTCCCTGTATCAAACTGGTGATACCTAGCTGGTACAATGGAAGTAGACGGTCCCTGTCAGCAGCATTGAGCGCTGTGAAGATAAATATCTTCACAATTACTGTTATTATTATTCATTAAGATGTAATTTGATTTCCTCCCCCCCCTCCTTCCAACATTTGCAGCACAACTGACACCAAAGTGCATCTGAGATTTCAGCTGCCGATGAGCAACAACAGTGGGTGTGATCGCTCTGCAGCCAACCGCGACAATGCGTAGGGTCCCAGACCAGTGGGGGAGAGAAGAATGAACATAGAACGTGTTCAAAATGGCACCAGACATCAGTGTGGGCAGCAAACAGACGCGAACACCTTATCTACTCCCAACTCAGGGTCACAGCCCCACTGAGCTTTGAGCTGAACCGAGTTTAAATCCTCCAGGAGGATAAGGAAATGGTTAATTACCACAAAAATGTCAGCCTGCGATAAGGACAAGGAGAAAGAACCGAACAAAAATATATATTTCAGATTCTGATCCTCGATATCTAAAGCGAAAAAACGAATCCAAGTGTAAATCGAGGCTTTCGAGACTGCTGTTGATGAATGGAAACGACTCCGGGCTGCATAGAAAACAAAGGTTTAAAAGCAAAATGGAAGTAGAAGAACCAAGATGAACTAAATGTGCAGGAAGTGAGGGCAAAAAAAGCGTCAGAAAGACACCGGGTCAGTCAGTAAATCATCAAACCGGAGTTTTCTTGCTGCAGATTTGGTTGGAAAATGTCAGAAACGCACGAGTTGCCTCCCTGAACAGCAACTTGTTAGACACATTTTCAGAAAAACAGCAAATTGTCTTTATTGGGTTCGCTGATTAATGAATTAATTATTGCAGCTCTAAATTCCAGCTGCTGGGGCTTTCTGCCCCCCCCTCCAGACAGACGATAAATGAACCAGGAGACTTTTAAAAGCCTGGGAAAATGTCGCTGCAGTCCTGATGGGAGGAAACCTCCAGACTGGAGGCTGCCAGTAATGACTGCCATGAAAGAAGAAAAAAAAAAAAAACCCCCCCCTTTAAAAAAAAAGAGGCCAGGCTGTTCTGGTCTCCCAGGTCCACATCCATGTGCTTCAGGGGCCAAACTTTTCCAAACAGGAGCGACCACGTTTGCAGCACAACTGAGAAGGGAGCCAAATAATAATAATAATAATAATAAATAGAATGAACCAATCCCACCAAAACTGTCAATATCGTGGTTTTCTTCTGCCACGTTTGTCTCCCGGGAAAGTGAAAAGGAAAGGAGGAAAGAATCGCTGCTTAGGGGCGAGAATGGCCCAAAAGCCCTCATTAATGTCCGGTTCTGTCCCGTTAGAACTAATGGGTCGAGCTTTTCGCGTCACGGTTCGGGTGTTTCGGACGGGTACTCACCCAGCAGGAGCAGTTTCACCTCTCTGGCCGCCTTTTCTCCATCTTCTCTCAGGTTTTTATCGATCATTTTGGACCTCTCGGCCGCGGCTTTATCTTCCTGACTAACCGTGCAGCCCATCGTTCCCAGTGCTCGCTTCAGGTCTGCAGCTTAGTGGGAAAATATCACCTAAGGAAAAAATTATTAACGGCCGAGTCCGAGGAGCCCTTCTCTTGGAAAAAACAAGGGCTGAAGTTGAGAGAGGCGACTTCCCTTTTTGACGAGTGCCAGCAGACGCGACGGGTTCCGCTCATCCGCCAACAGGGAGGTGAACTTGGGTTATCGAGGCTCGGGATCACCGGGGGAGCCGCTGGCTGCTCGCTCGGTCGCTTTAAGTTCTTTTTGGACCACTAGTTGACTTTTAGCAAAGTTCCACGCAGCAGACCGTTAGAGCTGGGCAAACATGAGAACGCGGGCCACGAAGTTCAGCATTCAAAAAAAAAAAAAAAAAAAAGTATTCCAGCAGTTAAAAACAGAACTTATTTCGGATGGAAAATAGCGGCTGATGGTAGCGGCGCTCCGGGAAAGACGTGAACAAGCTGAATCTTTTCGCGTTGATTCCCGTGGCACCTTCTCTCCCCGCGTTGAGATTTATCACGTCTGAAGCCACACCCGTAGCCGCCGTGAAGTTCCCCTCCGGCCGACAAACAGACAGGCAGCGCCGCCGCCTCCCCGCTCAGGAGCGGCGGGGCCGTCCTCCAGCTGGCGGCCGCGCCCACCCGCGGTGCTTCATGGGAAGTGTAGTCAAATCCGCCCAACTACTCTAACCGGCAGTGTGGTCGACAATCGTTGTTAATTGGGTGGAATAAAGATTAAAACGTTTCGTTTCTGTTTATAAGTTTTTATGACCTACATTATTGTTTACCAAAGCGCACATTTCACTCTTAAACGCAGAATTAGCGTGGCGATTTGATGGAGTGGACAGAACATCAACAGGAAGTTGGTTTGGTGTCATTTTGTGCTCCGGGGGGGCCTTTAAGGGCTCTCTCTTTCGCATTCTCCCATCTTGTCCAGCTGACCCGGTTGTTCGGCTGGCTATGGCCTCGACATTCCGGCATTCTTCCTGTGCCTTTCTGACCTCTCTCTGCACCCCGCCTACTGTGTCAGCGTGATACAGCCGGCCCTCTGCTTCCCTCGGCACTCTGCTGATCACCACGTTTGACCTCTCCTCACCTCAGTGTCTGCCTGGCACAGTCTGTCTTATTTACTGTCCTGGAGCCTCGTGGGCAGCTGCAGCTTGCTGCCTTTGCTGTACAGGCCGATGGAGCAGTAGTTTTTTTGGGGGGAACACACCAGCATCTTAGGCAAGTGCTTATCTTCTATTCCAGCACTTTAACATTAGAGCAGGTCCCCCATAAAGAAGTGCCCAGAGCACTCTGGAGGCTGGTAGCCCCAGGCCCTCTTCTCCAAGGATTTCATCCAGGTTTGTGCCTGGACAAGAATCTGCCACGTACCACGTCCCCAAACCAGGCTTCTGGATTTTGCCTGCTTGAACTGGTGACCTTGAGCAAATCATCTAAACCCACCTTCAGACACTGATCTAGCTGTGATGGTGAGGTCATGAATGAACACTGTTATTGGATGCTCCTTTCAAGTCCTGCACCCCGACACAACCGAAGACGTGCCCACCTCTTGCCTCCATCAGTTGGTGGTGAGGTGGAACACAAATGCATCGAAATATCATTTCAAGAAATTCTTGTATCCATTAAATGCCTTGTCCAGAAGTCCTTTTTGATGGGCCTTCACTTTTAACAAACCAGACCAAATACTTTAGAAGTCTTAACTAGACGTTAAAATCAGTCTTAATGGTCAATAGGACTAAACAGGATTCCTTATAACTTTAATATTGGCCATTTTAAGGTCGAGTTCAAGAACTGTCGTGCACGTTACCTATAGCGCCATCTTGTGGATTATCATGAGACTGGCTAAAGATGGGATATTACTGATTATATATTTTCTAAGCTACCATGAATCAATTTACCTCCACCAAAGAGATTATGTGCCCTGTCCGTCCGTCCGTCCATCTGTCTGTCAGCAAAATGACTCGAAATGTTATGAACAGCTTGTTCCTGAGACTTTCAGGAAATAATAATGGGCAAAGGAATCGATCATTAAATTGAATTACTTCTGCCTATATGCTGGATATTATCTAGTATCTGGACCCAGGATTGCTGCTTAGTGGAGCTTTTTGCTTTCTGAGTGCTTTTCTAGTTGACAGTGTGGATGAGAGTAAATTATGAGACGCACAAATTATACGTCTTTTAATAACACCAGAGAGATTATTAAAGTTTTGTTACCTCATTATCTTTATTGCCACATTGTTTACAGTACAATACCTGCCAGCAACATATTAAAATATAGAGATACAAGAAAATCGACATCAATTGAAGGACAAAGAGGTTTAAAAGCACTTTCAAAATGATTACGTTGATATTTTTAGACTAAAACTATTTACATTGTACAAACTAGATATGCGTATACAATATAAAGGGTATACATTTATATACATTATTTATAAATGCCAGCCAATATCAATATTTAATGTTACTATTCAATCACGCGCATTTCAACAAATCACACACAGAATAACACTGAGAATTTAATCAAGCCACTAACAGCAACTAAATAAAAGTGGTGGATACATAAAAAAAACTTGCATTTCTGCCTCAGTGGCTGATTAACATGATTCATTCTGCATACAGACACGTATAGATATACCATGATAAAAGGTTTACAAGAGGTTTGTGGTGTAATAACTGGCAAGACGGCCCTAAGTGACCCATACAGCGCTCATCATAGTCTGGCCATAATTTATCATTTGTAAAATAATGAACTCTAGAACACAGCTCACTAGAAACTCTGAGTTAGTAGGTTACTGTCTGACGAAAAGCAGCAAGGATGTGAACGACATCACTGATGAGAAAACAGTGACAAATATGAGATGTAGTTATAGTCAATAGCAATGTTTGCATCTTTATCAATGAGTCGACGGACACGCCTGAACAATCAACAAACATGTAGTTAAAACATTCAATCCATCAATAGCAGGAGACAAATACTGGAGGAAAAAAATACTTCCAAATAAAGTACTGATCCAGGATTACCAACACAAATGCATGGATGCACTATAGCAGAAATACAGTGGAGTCATGTTCTCAACAACAACACCTTAAAACCTCCAACGTTAAATCCGACCGACCGGTGCTTTTATCTGCAGGTCACATCAGATAAGAAGAGACGACTGAGCTCACAGGAAATGTTATTTCAAGTAATGTTGCAGCAGATATCCACATTATACCGACGATACATCGCTAATTTTCTCACAGTCCACATTAAGTTGCTACTTCATGAAGCCACGTGCTCTTATCACACCGATTACACAGGAACTCCTCGCTGGTGCCGTGTCTGCCTTTAGACTCATTAATGGCTACAGGAAGTTGTGCTTATCGCAGGAAAGTGCTATTGCTAACTGACGACTTTTAGAGATCTTAATATAGAGACCCTAACTCTAAATTTTGTGCTGGAACAGAGAATATATACAGACACACATCTGTTTTTAAAATGCACCTTGTTTAGCTAATTCTTTAATTTATAGAAGCAGCTTTTTGAGGGTAAACGTGGAGGAGCCACTGCCTTCATAGCCTTTCTTTGACCTGTTTAATCCAAAACCGCCCTGAGGATCCCACCACCCACTCATACTGCATCCTCTGAGGTTTTCATATGGTAGCCATTAATAATAAAAATATACATCTAGGTCATATTACACAGGAATGTTAGATATCAAGTGCTCACAACACTACAAGAATTTTTTTTTTTTTCTTTTCTTTTTTGTTTTTGTTTTGGGCAGCTCGCTCTGAGTTGAGAAAGTTTACACCTCCGAACCCTAAAATACACGACAGCAGCACGTTAGTGGAGTAGGAAACTAGAGTCAAGGCTTCACACCTTAAAGGAGCAGTTCAACTTTTTTAGTCAATATAACGACACAAACACGCTGCAGGGTGTGGTGCGAAGATGATATTGCCATGTTACATAATGTTATGGCCTATTGCTTTTCCTCTTATACTATTATTAATAATAATAATTTGATTATAATAAATATAATAATGTGCAGTACTTGTTATCTTTTTATCTCACTTGTAAAATTGTGACTATAACTGGAATAACCATACAGCTTTCTATATTCTTACTTTTCCATTGTTTAGAACTATATAAACCTACAAGGCACAGCCTCCAATATAGTCACTCTGTGCATATGATCTGTTTTGGTAAATCTGTTATTAGCTTTTCATGAAACTCTACTGGCCCGTTCGTCAGGATGGACAGGACACAGGGGCGTGACGTGAGTGGGAGAAAACGTCCTCTCTGCTCATGCAGGGTAACACTGACATTGACAATCATTCAGAATAAAGACGGAGAAGGTTACAACAGACAATGTAAACCCTCTGAAGTGGAAAGTGGTGTTTAGTGCCCACTGCTGGCGTTGCTGGAACCTGTAGTCCAATCAATGATGATGAAGCTGAGGCTCATTATCATAAACAGGAAGCCAATGCCTGCGAAGCAGGCGGCCTAGAAGAGGGAGAGAGACGTAAGTGCAGGAGCCCATCCACACACAACCCGCTGATCCATAACATCCATCATGTGAGTCTCTTCATCACTTTCATCTTCCTCTCTGTTTTGCTTTGTCTATTCACTCATAAATTATAAAGACACTCACCAAGATTTTGGGCACTGAGAACGAAGGTTCTTCTTCTTTGGGTACAATGCGAATGTAGAAGACAGCTGGGAAGATGAAGATGAGACAAGGGGCAGATGTGGCACCTGTAAAGCACACCATCACACATCACCATGGATTTAGCATCATTTAAGTAAAGATTTAGGTAAAGTATAAACTTTTAAATATCACAGACACTTGTCCCAAAAACCTACCAATGATCCCAAAGATTCCCAGGATATTTGGTGCAAAAATGACCAGAAGGTTGATGAATGTGAGCAGAACGAAGGCGATGGCGATGTGCCGGGGCCAGTAGAAGGTCTTGTTGGGGAAAACCATCTGCTGGATCGCTCTCCTCACCTGAGAGAAACGGAATCATTATTTTATTCTCTGTTATAAACAGGTAACGGGAAAATCATCGCTGCTGAACTTGCACTTACGGGAAAGAGCACGATGGGCACGGTGAGTGTGACGGCAGTCAGTACAGCCACACGCACGCACAAAATCAACGTGTCGTATGGGTCGATACGGCTGTAGGTGTGAAGCAGCTCTGCCTCCACTTTACCTGATGGCAAAAAAGGAAAATCAAACGAGGAAGGCAAAACAGCTTTCATCAGAGGGTAGGTAAATGATTTCATTAATAATCATAAACCCATGTGTTTTAATATCATTACTATATTTGAATAATTCGACAGTCTAAAAAAGCAGCTCTTGCAATGTGCAATCCGTCCACTAGAGGGTGCAAATGCATTAAGATAATTTTTTGATCGAACGAACACGTCACGCTGCTATACAAACACACACGCATGCATAAAATAATGCATACTTAGTTTAAACAACTGCACATATAATGACACAATAGTTTGCGCTGGCAGGAGGACCAGGCCTCACCGTAGAAGGTTAGGTATCCAAAAAGGGCAGCCAGGAAGTACATGACGTACATAACTGCAATGGAGATGTTGGACACATGCTGCATCTTTTTCTTGGTGGGACTGAAATCAGAAAATATTGCCCTGTGATGTCACAGACACACACACACATCAAGCACAAGGCATACCCTCTAATATTACTGTGCACGCCATTGCCCACACAGAAAGCAGCTAACCAGATAACAGGTGACATACGATCTTCAGCGGCACAGCACCTTTTGTAGCAAGAATACGCTCAAAAGATTCAATCCTTCGATCTTAGAAGGGCAGGCAACGGTGGTTTAAAGCAGGACAACATGCTACATCACAGAAGCGGAGCAAAGATTTAGATAAATCTTCATTGTAAAAAAAAAAAAAGTGAAAGCAGTGCGTGTGACTAGGTTGTGATAAGCCAAGCACGACCCAAGATAGCATTTGTCCTTGTTGTTATCCAAAAGTCATCTGCTGGAAGGACATACTTGCGGAGCTCTGTGTAGATGGGCAGAACCTCGGGGTGGCACACAAAGGCGAACGCCAGGATGGGGATGGTATAGGCCGTCTGAAATGAACCCCAACACGTCACCATAGTTACAGTAGCACCGTAGCACACGTTTTACCACCATCCTCACTGCCCGTTACTCTCTCGGACACATCACAGAGAGCTAATTGTTTCCCTGTGATTAATTCAGGCTAGCTGCAGGGTAAAGACTAACTTTGGCTTGTTTAGGAAGTCCTTTGTGGTCAAATCCCTGCTGGGATTTAGAAACACAAATATATATTTAAAGAATACTAATAAGGACTTTATGTCTTCTGTTGTTCACAATTGAATACTATTAGCATGTTTCTCAGTAAATTTAGGGGGCTAGCTGTGATTTAGATTTAGTATCTGATTAAATCTTTCTTGATGTGAAGGTATATACAAAAAACCCAAATTCTAAAAGAAATGTCAGTCCTTTCCCATTTAATTTTATTTAATTACTCGCTCACAATGAGCCATTGAGATGATCTCACTGCAAACAGCAGAATGCTACCAGCGTGCAGCCCCAAGGTCACGGTGCATCACAGGACTCTTGCCTACCATTAGCAGCTTGAGAAATGTCCCCATGCCCTCCTGAGAGGACTGGGGGCTTCAGACTATGTGTGATTCCCATGCTCGGTTTGTGCACTGTCACTGGTGTCATGCTGAAGGCGACTGTGCCATAAAGTGGGCGTCTGTCAGCAGCCATGGCAGGTGGCGAAGGTGGATGTGCAGGTTTCATAATGAGCGATATGTGTAGACCTACTCGGGTGTTGAGGTTGGCCATTTTGGGTATACATGCAGCGTCAGCCTCCCCACTGGGATAGGTGCCGTTCAAATTCTGGCCAATGGCAGTGGCATTTAATGCAAAGTCCACAAATGGACAAGGAACAGTGAACTTCTTGTAGATAACCTGTGAGGTGGAGAGTATAGCACACGTGGTAAACATGAGGAAATAAGTGGGAGGAACATCTGGATTATTACCACAAAGCTAAAAATAATTGGGTTATTAAAATTCAGGGGGGGGGAAATCCTCGAAGCTTAAACTTAATACAAAAACAGGAACTCTTGACAAGGAGACATACAGGAAGGTGGCAGATCTTATTACAGAATAATTCCATAGCCTGGCCATGTGATGTCCCTGAGCAGACAAAGATGATGCCATAATTTAGATGTATGACGTACCGAGATTAGGAAGAAAACCATGCAGCTGAGGGAGAAACCACTGGTGTATCCCAGGTATCCTTGAACACAAACAGTCCATAAATGTCATTCTCATTGCCGTAGTGAGAAAAGTAGAATTTATATGCTGAACTGTGTTTTCTGCTGTTGTAGCCTTTAACCTGACTAACACCCTGGACCTGGAGCTGCATCAACTCTGAATTCTTCTTTTTTTTATCAGCTGCCACACTTGCTCACCTTGCTTGTAATACAACACGTTACCTCTAGAGGCGAAAATGAGAAATAAAAGTGTCACAACCTGCCCTTCGCTGCAGTACTCACTTTCACTGTCATACCCCCCCCCCCCCCCCCCCAAAAAATATAGAACTTCATATTTGTATAATGAATGGTTCAGGATTTTTGATTATGAAGCCATAAAAAATGCTCTTATCTCACTCCAACCCCATGATGGGTGGCCAAACCTTGAATGGGTCCATTAGATACTTACCCAGCTGTTTCATGAGAGCCAGCGGTAATATTACTGCGATAGACACGATAACCACGAGGTAGTTCCCATTCAGGAACCATTCCCTGCAGAGGAGCAGACAGACACGGTCAATTGAGTGTATTGATTTGCTCAAACACCCTTCTCAATCTTAATTGAGTTCAGGATTTGTACTATGTCAGGACACCAGAGGGAGGTGGGTGAACCTGGGACGGTCAAAGCAGCACGTCCTGAGTACGTGTTGTTTTTTCACGTGCGTATACAACTACATCATTTACAAAAAAAGGTCTATTGCATTGGAATTTTAGAGGATGGGACGTTGTCTGAATCTATATTGTTGCAGTAATATACTTTCCATGTGACAGCAACACTGGATTAAACTGGAATGCCACCCAGTAGCGTGCATACCAGCGCTGAGGCCCTGACAATGCCAGTACATTACAGTCCCCGGCCTCAAAACCCACTCCCCACCCCCCACCCCTCCACTCAGTTTGGTTGAAATGCATCCAGCAGTGTCTGCATAACGAACAATGAACGGGCAAGAAAATATAATGAACTAAAAATCTCACATTATCACTACGCTTTGCAGAATAACATCCACTGTCCACTATCTTTGATGTAGAGGATGCAGGGGGGGGGGGGTCACTCTAAAAATAGTGATGCACATAATAATAATAAAGCATAACTATAAACAGCTTTACAACTCTAGCTCATCCTGCAGTTAATCCCAGTTGACATTGGGTGAACGGCAGCATGTATCAGGACAGATCACCTGTCAATCACCAGTGTGGGGCAGATTAGAGTCAGGAACCACCTGAATCTGCGCGATGTGACCCTACGCACTCGGTACTCTGCCAAAAGCATCTTGCTTGAAGGGAGAACTTGAATATGCAACATTTGATTCACGAAATGACGTTCACACGTATCTCAGCACGTGCAGGAACCAAAACTCTGAGAAACTCTTTTTTTTTTTTTTTTAAATATCAACAGTCGGAGGTGATTTTTTGGGGCACTGTGGAGATGCAACATCTGCTGACTCCACGCGCACACACACACACACACTCAGGAGCAGGCTCATCTATCCTATCGTCATCTTGCCTGCAGCCATCTGGACCCTGCACGTAATATCTCCCAACAGTGGCAGACACACTCACACATAAAAACATAGTGTTTTACACATGGTGAGAGTATTGAACAATGCTGGATGAGCTGATCAGGGTCAGACCCATTACCACACAAGCACAAGACTGGCCAAAACAATACGGATCTCATACATTTATGCAGAACTAGCTTTGAACTGTGTTTCTTCATTATCTGCTTTGTGTGACTAGCAGGAGTATTTTCAATACAATTTTTACCACTTTGAATGAAGAACACACTGATTTATGTCCACATGTTCTGAAACCTTCTCGATCTTTTGTTCCAACCTACAATAAGGTGAATTTAGTTAGTTAATGTGAAATGAAACATCACATCTAAAAAATAACTCTAAAAAAATCCCCCAAAACATAATTTCAGTGCTGTTGCGTCTCCCTGTTTGTCCACCTTCTGGAGAGCTACGCTACATAAACACACACGCCCACCTGCTGAGATGAAATGTCGTTGGAACAAAAACTGCTGTCATCTCAAATAAATCGGGCTTGTTGTGAGATGTGGGATGTGTGGTCGCACTATCAGCTCGCTGCAAGAACAGTGGAGAACATCGATCTGAGCATTTAGGAGTCAATATAGAGCCGGAGGCCATCTCCATCCATCACAACCGGGACCAGAGGTAGGCGACAAGAAAGTCTGTAATTGGGGTAAGGGTGAAAGTTGTCTGAAGAGGTGCTGTTTGTCCCCCACAGCACCTGTGGTGGACGGAGATATCCCACCGTTTACGTGCTCGGCCATGGAGTCTCACTGTGTTTTGATGTGACTGTTTTTCTGAGGCCGTGCCGCCCTCCAGCTCCAGGGTCAATATTACAGCTGTTCACACGCCAGCTGCTCCAGGCAGCCCGATCACCACCAGCACCCTCTTAACTCACACACAAGACAGCTGCAGCCGACCCACGAGACGGCATGCCAGCTTTCTCAGATTATTTGGATTTATGAGCCTTATTAATAGCTCAGTCATTTGTAAAGATAAAAATATTTGAATCGGAAGTGGTGAGTCACCACATTTAACCTACATTTTTATGCAAAGGACAGAGAGAAATGCAGTTTAGGTGACCTGTTCAAGTGCCCCACATCTCTACTGGATAAACAGGGTGTTTATTCTGTGTGTTGCTTCCTCACCCTGCAGGGTTATCCACTTTCAGAAAGGCCTGGATGACCAGAGGAAACTCATACTTGACGATGTACAGGTAACTGGACATGGCTGCAAACAGGAGGCACGCAAACATTCATTTAGATAAAATATACTGAGGCTGGTGTTCAGTGGTGACATGATATGATAAGCACCCTCCCAGAATCCAGGCATGAGGACAGATGGCGGGGTGACCTCACCTCCAATGTTCTGCAGCGTGATGGCAATACCCGCCGCCATCTTCCCCGGAGTTCCAAAGGCCCTGTAGCCGAGCTGCTCGTACGCACGAATGCCTGAGCCACAAACACAAGATGACACCTTGCATGTGAATGTGCTCACATGTGACTGAAGACATGAGGCACCTGCACACACGTCAGGGCTACAGTAGTGTCCTGGATGTTGAGCTGGTGAAATAAAAATACCAATCCCAGCCATAATAACCTCAGCTATATTCCGGATATATACGCACCTACGACACCAGATGACTTCAGCAGTAGATGGATGGAATACGAGGAGAGGACGGCCACCACAGTTAGAAGTATTCTGAAACAAATGTAAAATAGGAGGTGATGCAGGGTGGAAAACAAGACGTTTTTTCCATTGTTCAACTAAAGGTTTGGTTTATAAGTTGCATTTTTATCCTATGCTGTGTAAATACAGCTGCCCTCCCTGTGGCTAAAGTTACACAGCTGTAAATGCTGACCTTCAAGCCAGGCCAAGGACACACACACACAAACACATACACACACATGGAATAATAGAATAAAGAGAATCTTAAACATTGTGGAATAGTTTGCACTTTTTTCCTCAGCAGTGGGCCATCTTAGCTTTTGATTTTAGACACTGTCTCCCCCTGAGGGGCTTCACTTTCAATACTGGCTTTTGAAATATGTAATACTGACTTTATTTAACAATGCAGCCAGCTCATATGGTTGATATGATTAAATAATCAATAATATAAGGCACAACAGCTCATAAACTACCCTATGACCTGTCTGCTAACCTGCTGGTGATACAAAAAGACAAAATATTTAAATCTGTAGTACTCATATTGGGTCATTGAAACCTCGCTTGTTTTACACAATGTCCAAGAGTTACGACTGAGGGTTGTGGAATCTTCAGCAAGTGGGGGTTTTGTGAATGGATCTACTCACTCCTCCAGTCAGACTATTCCAGCTTTTCTCTAGTTTTTCTTTCTTTTCAACTGCAACTTTGGCAACATTAAGTCACAAAGACGCACACACACACACACACACACACACACACACACACACACACACACACACAAACTTCCTCTCATCGTCAACACTTGGCCAGTCTTTTCTATTTTCTCCTCCTTGTTTTAGAAGAATGTTTGGTTGACTTGTGGTGGAGGATTTAGCCGGTCAAGTGGGCAGTGGGAGGGCAGATCTGACACAGTTGGACCACTGTTGCTCGGCTAGCAGTTTTCCAACCGACAACATTCTCACCCTCACTGGCCTCAGCACCCATTCCGTAGAGAATGAAACATCAGGAGCAGGAAAGCTGTTAGAACTTTGCCTTACCCTTTTACAAAATGTCCCCCACTAGTTTGTAAATGACAACATCAGCTATCAAATCCTTTCCCGTGCATGATGCTGCTTGCATTACTTCCTGTTGATATTAGAATCTGCAGACATAAACAGGTCTTTCTTTTACTGTAGGTGGATAAATACGGCCTGCAAGTCTCTTACTGTTCAGAGTTGTAGAATTTGGCTAATTAGCTGGAGTTTCCTTTGACTCATGTCTGGCCAAATGTTAGGAAGATTAGTGGGTTCAGCCACTCCAGACAGCTTAAAAAAGTCATGCAACTCAGCTCAAAATAAGAAGCTTTCTTCAACATAGGTGAACATCCTACCAAATGGCTTCTGGGAAATAAGACCACAAATAACCTCCTTGGTTTAAATGTCTATACTTTCAGAATCATTACATATTTCAACTGCTTTTACGGTTTCATCATCCAACGAGGCCACAATCCAACACCAACAGAAGGAGGTGTCAAAGCAGCGTCAGGAGGGGGGAGCGAGGTGAAAGTGCTGATGTAACCAGTGTGATCTGGTGAGTTCACACTCTGGAAACAGCAGCCTGCTTATTCTTCAGATATCTGACTTGATGGTTTAAACTTAGCAGAAATGGTTACGAAAACCGGATTTTAAAAAAGATTATTCAACACATCTGAGACATAAATAAGGGGTCAAAATGTGAGCAATTATTTTCCAATCAAGTGTGATGTCAATAAGGAGTTTATGATGCCATAAATCTAAACTATGGCAGGAGACTGAGGCGGCTTCTCCATGAAAACGTGACCATCCAAACACCGCAGCGCTCGTGAAAAATGATGCCAATAAAATGCTGACGGTCCGCTGAACCCTGCATTCAGGCCAGACAGAAGGTTTGGACATTCAGAGGCTTCTGACTGGCCTGAATGCAGGGTTCAGCTAGAGAGGACGTCTTCCCTAAAAATCCCTAAACCCGTTTTAAAACTAACATTGAGATCTGTTGCAAATGAATACCGGTAATTTTCACCTGCAAATATTGCTACTTTCTGCTGCTTAACAGTCAAAAGCAAATTACCTAAACGTGTCTGCTACGATACATTTCTTTAGCCCCCTAAATATATTATCTTTGGCCATTCTCCCCAGATTCTACTCATACTTGTGCACGTCCCAAAACCCCAAAAATCATCACAGATCTTTCCAACAATCAAAAGCCATCAATATCAGATCCCCTGGCACCCTGTATGGCGTATGTTAAATGTCAAAATCAGCCCCCTCCATCATTACGTCAGCACCAGGTTCATGTTGCAGCAGTTTCTTGCACTGTCCCACACCCTCGTCTACCAGCAGAGGCTGCAGTTATCCTGCCAACACATTCAAGTCCAAACTTCAACTACAAAAGAACTATGTGGTTTGTGTTTACAGAGCAGTTACCTGACGCCTCACTGACAGATGCATGCTGTGATGAGCATTCGGCCCCCTAATGGAGGCGTTATTTATTTATCAAAAACATGTGAGGAACTCACAAAAACAAGACGACCCCTGTATTGGCCATGGCGTACGCCAGTCCCAGGATTCCACTGCCCATAATGGCATTGCCCAGGTTGAAGACAGACATGCCGAATGAGGTTTTGCCCTCAAACTGGAACCAATGGAAGGCAGAGATACGTAAGACACTCAGAATGCATAAAAACATACAGAACCTGCATATGAACTTACATCAGTAAAGCGCGTGGTCTTTTTGTCATCTGTGCCTGATAAGAACTCCTGTCCGTCCGCATTCTCAGTTCTGTTTGGACTAAACACAGATAAAATACACTCACTTTACCAAAGACATGAGAGAGAGTCAACACAGGGATGCATATTTAGTCATAGAACAGGCATTTGTAACGGAAATATATGTTCTGTGTTTGTTATTTTCACATACATACCTCTCGTTCTGAGTACTATTGGGTATATTATCCCTACAAGCAGTGTGGGGAGGCCGTCCATCACCAGGCGGGTGCGCAAAGTAGAAAACAACACCCTCAGTCATAAGATAATAGGCCAATTAATGCAATAAAGGGACCAGCTATAAACTACGCTCGGCACCCTGGACAGACATTTTAATTAGGCTATTATAACTGGGAACGAGGACAGACACGCGCGCGCGTGCACACACAATAATAGTCAACCAGTGACATGCAGTAATAATCATAATCAGGTCATAGTAATTGGAGTCAATCTGACCATGAGCAGCGGGAAGCGTACTGTACAGTTAATGCACTGTTGGCAGTGAGGAGGCCATTCACACATCAAGTACGTAGAATTTCATATTTCAGAGGACACGCTGACATTCCCAGTGTCAATCATTCAGTGAGACAAAGTAAAAGTTAAGTTAAGTAGGATTATACTCACTTTTCACCTTCCCCCGCAGGTGGTGTGTTGGGCAACGCTGTGATCTCTTCTCCGGCCTCGTGGCCCTTCCCGTTGGGAATGGCGTTCGCCTCATCCGGGGCTGTTTCCACGGTATCGGCCGCTTTATCCTCACTCATGCTTGCTCTGGTGCCCTGGGTAATAATCAGTCAGATTTAATGAGTCAGTGTGTTCCGGCTGTATTGGTGATCTCCACGCTGGCCCTGTTGTCTTCCTTGAACCTGTTGAAGAAAAGATACAGCTGAATTAACATTTGTCACCATCACGTGGAAATGTTATAGAAATTCTGCTGATGCTGTGTTCTTATGCACCACATCATGTCAGTTACTCCGGATATCTGTCTTGTTTTCACAAGCCGCCAAAGGAAAGTCTCACATATTGGTGGCTAAATATTCGGGGAATGGGGATTAATGATCTGAAGGTGAACAACATCTAATTGTCAGAGCTTTAGCTTAAAAGTCTGTTCAATCTTTCTGAAATCCCGATGTCCTGAACTGTTGAAACACTGATTTGATTGGGTGAGGATTCAGAGTGATTGGAGGAAATGCAGTCTGGTTTAGCATCAGGCCTTTATTCCCCCAGCACCATGGTGAGGTACCCATTCAGCTGACCCGGAATGATCTCCTTCACTCTGTAGCACGGACAGCTTTGGAGGTTACAATGGAGGGCACCTCGGGGACAGAGGAGGAGGAGGAACACACACATGGCTGAAACCCCCAGCATTGAGACTAATAGAGAAGAACCAGCTAGGACCAGCCACCAACCAGTTCTAGCCCTCTTTGTGCCCCCAGTTTTCTGCTTGTCACTTTTCTCTCTGGTTCCTCTTTTATTGAGGAGGGTTCATCGTAGCAACAATGGACAGGGTTCTCTGCACAACCATTCCTGGCAACCACCAAGCTGTCCCCCTTCCCTTCAGGCCTCTTCCGTTTCTCAGCCCATCAGCCCACGTAGGTCCAAAGTTATTTCAACACATCACACAAACAGTGCAAGGTGACATTACGTGGAGTGGGTTTGAATATGCATTTCCTCTGGAATTTGACACGCAAAGTACATAAATTTGCAACGGAGGCATTGTGATTGATTGCGTAAACCCCAGCGTGCCAACCTGCGGTTCTCCGGACCTGTCCTACAACCCCGCTGCTATGAGCTTCACTGTACGGCCAGGGCGCTCGGTGTCTCCGGCTAAAACCAGGCAACGTGGTCAGGCAGCAAAGCACGGCACACAATGGCACATGTTGTGCGGTTTCCTGGGAACGGGTTGGAGAACAGTGGCGTTATTGTGCCAGGCATCATTATACTGCCTGGAGCCCCCCTTGGCTGTAGCTCACCATGGCACTAGAGAGGCTGAAAAGGTATTTCACTGGGTTCTAATTGAAAAGACCCCTCCTTGAATTCAGCAAATGCCAGTATCCTGCATTGATGCACGGTTGCAGCAGGGCTGCTGACAGCAGCAGCAGCTGAGGCATGTCCCTCCTTCGTGGGACAGAACCAGACCACCAATCAGACCGTCTGGTCCACCGCAGAGCCAACATGCAAGGACAGTGCACCATGTTTGCACGATCACTCTTCTGATGAAGAGGTTAACCCATTCACTGGATAACCTTGCTGGGAGGTTACTTGGGATTTGCATTCGATCACAAACTTTTGTCCTCCTCTGGAGCCCCTTCCAACCCCCCTCCCAGGTAGAAAAGAAACAGATAACAACAGGTAAAATGATCACACTATGCTACAGATTAGAATATTCCATTAGCATGGTGATATCCTCACACATTAAAACAGCAGCAGGGCTACATTAAAAGTGATCAACACATTTCGTATGCAGGATGGGATTCATTCTGACGGCCTTGATTGGAGTAAACAAGTCTTTTCACACCAACAACGGAGCCTATGTTTATTCAAGCCCACTCCCAAACACCACCTCAGTTTGCCAACACACAGCGAAAGCGTGCACTTCTGCTCACCCGACTCTAACGTCAGCAACTCAGCAGAGACGTCATCGCAGAGTAACACAATGAGCCCGGCAGTTCTGCTGATTGCTGGTCCTCGACTAATACCTGAACACGCAACACTGCACGTGTGTGTGTGTGTGTGTGTGTGAGAAAGAGAGAGGGAGAGAGGGATACTCTTCTGTCTCTACTTAATGACAGACCCATGGGATTCAGGCCTTTTAAGATTTCTTAATTGAGCCGCCGCTGTAATTTCTCTTAATCTGGCGGGTTGCATATGTTTCATTACAGCCTGTTCTCCAACCACTGTGTGAGGTAAAACACCACGACCAAGCCTGAAAGCCTCCCTTTGGCAATCAGACACTATAACATCTTCCTCCTTCATATTCCATGAATTGCAGGGATTTCCTTCAGATTAAGAGTTTATGCCTGAATATAATTTCACTGATGAGCAGCTAATAGATCTCTCAGGGATCATGTCATTTCAGGCCGTTGAGCTGGACGATGGCCTATCGGATTGAAGCACTTTGTGGTTTAAACGGGAAATCAGGATGAAGCAACTGAGGTCGCTACGTAGTCTCCGAGTCTGTGTAAAAATAGCTACAGAGGAGCGCCCGGCTGCGCCGTAACCCCACGCCATGTCACACAAAGCTGTGGTTAAGTGCTGCACGTCGCTGAACACAGTAACTGTACTCAACATGGGCTCAACATCGACAGCAACCATCTGTCAGTATTGTGCTTAAGAAAGACACCCGCGAACAGAGATTCTACATTTATTACAGTACGCTGTGTGAGAAGGTCAAAATTACTGACGAGCATCAACCCAGCCAAAACAAATGTTTACAACTGCTTTTATTGCTTTAACTCACTTCTGTTCCACATCACACTATAGCTGACTGATGGAAACTATGGGATGCCTATTAGCAATATAAAAGCAATATAAGAATCCATTTATATAAACTGTTGGGTGTGGCTGACCAACAGCGCTGCTCCTAATCCTTCTCATTATTTAGACCTCTGCTCAGGTGGGCAAATTGATGCCGATCATCAATAGTGATTACTGAACATAATGTACTTTTAAGCATGACAAAGCTCTGGAGATTTAAAGTGACAATGTAGCAATAATCCCCTAACCTACATATGGAGGGACCTATGGTGCATTCACAGACGGCATGTTCCTTTCTCTTCCCAATGTTCCTGTTCTGTGGTGATTCTGCTGCTGCAGTTTCAGAGGCCCTTCATCATTTGCCAACAGCAAGAACAGATTAACTTCTCACTAAGAGATTTGTATGTGAGCGTCTAAGATGCTCCTCATCTCCAGGCTTGTTGTAAGCTGCTGTGAAACACCAGCGTCAGAGGTGACATATGACGGCGCTGGATGGGGCCTGTTGTCAACAGCACAATCCACCATCGGATGGAGGACGCTGTCTGACGTCAGGGCGAGTGGGTCGGAGGGTGGCTCTAATCCGAATCTGTGTTTTTAAGAGATGATGCTTCGATAAATCTCTAAGAATCCGTCACCCTTCAATCCTTTAGGGCTGGATGAATCCTGCTGCATGGTAAAACAAACCTGTTCAAGGCACAGACATGAAGAAAACATATACAATCTGATTTAGTATCTTCACATACGAATCCCATCTGTCTGTATTAAGGTCGCGTCTTGGTAAAGAGGCACATTTATCAGCAAGATAAATAGATCATATGTGTGTAAAATCAACTGTTTGATCTTTTCTTTTTAGCTGCTTATCTGCAGAAGACACTCAGAGGGCCGGGGGGAATCCCAGCAGACCGGCCACTCAACACAGGACTGCAGGAGGGCAGCACCCCTCCAGCATCTGCTCCTTTGTGTCAGAGGAAAAAAGGGGGGAAGTACGAAATGACCTCCAGCAGGCTACTAGTGTCCGTGTTTATCACAGTGTCAGGAACAGGATCCATTAGGCTGGCCTGACGCTATGAGTTTAGATACTCACGGCTCAGCAAAGTGTAGCCGGTGGCATGGCAACGGCAACATCTCACAGGTGAGTCTGCAGAAGCTCTGGAGGTGACCGCCATTAAATTAGCCATGATCAATAATCAGTTAAAACCAACACTCATGCGCAAAATATTTAAAAAAAAGATCTTGTGAATGATCACACAAATGATCTGATATTTAATTATTATATGAAACCGATCCGTCAACAGGCACATGATGATTTTCCCCTAAATGTGGGTTAATGCTGTGCACGGTGAGTTGAACAGTTACACAAGGCTGCAGTTTTCGTGTCAGATCAAATGTGGACTGCTGTCAAACACAACGCCGGAGGGGAGGGGACACAAAAACCCTGGTGACAGCGAATGATTTGCACACTAACCGAGGCCAGAGCATGTTACTTAGCCATAATTTAAGGCTCAATGTGTAAACAGTTCCTCAAACGTGCATTTAGAAAAGCTCCCTGACAGGATGAACGCATCCCCGTTCCATTTATTTCAGAACATCTCGCTCAACGAAATGCCTCAATGGCAAAAACCTCACCGGCGTCAAAGACACAGTCGCAGTTGTATGTTAGCTGTACATTAGAAACAGAGGACAAACCGTCCAGACAATCCTCCCTCTGCGCCATGCAGTTCAATGGCGTCTCTGTCTCAGTCATGTGCCTCTAGACAAAGTACCATCTTCTCCTGACATCTGCCAGCCGTCTCCCCGCTGCTTCCTCCCCATCACAGGAAAGAAAGCTGGTAGCCTAGCTCGCTGGTGTGTGACCACCAAGGTGGATGTTGCACCGCTGACGTGTCACATGCCTCCTGATGAAAAAAAAATAAATCACAAGCCCTGCCTAGACACCCACGGGCAGATTAATGTAAGGCTTAACCAGCAAATGACTTACGTAACTCAGACTTGTAAGAAGCACATGATGGATAAAGAACAACAGTATCAAAACCTTTGAGGCTGAAATATTTGGCACTTGTTTTCAGAGTGGGGCGAAAAGGGAAAAAATAAAATAAAAGAGAGAGCGTTGCGTGCTTGGCCGTTGGCACAAATCTGAACCATCACAAAATCTGCTCCCTCCTGAAATTAGGATGAGGATCTGAGTTCATGCCCACCTTCGTGCTCATTACCTCCGGAGCTGCCGCCTCGGAGGGATTTCTGAGGATGGGCTACTTTTTTCAAAGTGATTGTGATCATTTGAGTTAACACATTGCTGTAACAATGGAATAAAAACATTCTTGCAGCTTATCTGTCTATTCTTTAGCTGACTGAGAGGTGGAACATCTCTGACCCCCCGTTATGCCTCTGTATCATTTACATAAACAGAGCTGCAACAGGCCCACATTTAAGAGAGTGTAAAAGGCTGCACAGCAGGGCTTTCCTTTCTTCTGACAGTAAACTACATTGTTCTCTGCTCTGCTACTACGCCTGAACAATCCCTTTGTGATTTATTTTCATTCCTGCAAGTAAAACAATGCTGTTGCAGGAAATTTACAGAGCTTTGATTAAATCTGTCATCTTCAGTAAAGAAGATGGGGGGGGGGGGGGGGGGAAGCTAAATACCTTCCCCACGACTGTTGTGATGCAGATATTAACCATGACTTGATTGAGCTTACTTGGTTTTATTTCAAGTTGCCTCCTGTTGATCATACATTTTGCAATTAAACCAAGCGTTAATCACACTGTTTCCTCACCCTGTTTGCTGGTTTTGCCACAGGCAAAAACACATGCATTCACTCTCACACACAAATCCAATCTGGAAAACACAGTCGGGCTTTTAATTACACATCACCACCTCGGAAGCTAAACACACTCCTCGTATTCTGAGCCTGCCATCGCACGCTGTCCTCACGACAAGCCTGAGCGATGATTCATCAGGGCATATAGGAGCTCCTGTCAGTTCTGGGCCGCTCAAATCTGCCGCCACAGTCTGACCTGACCTTCCTCGCTGTGACCAGAATCTCTTTATGATGTGCACTAAAATATTCCTCCTTAAACTCCGTGTTCTCGCCAGTCTCAAAGGTGGATTTCCCATCATATGAGTGGGATTTGAACGCTGACCCTTCTGACACTTGGCATCTCATCAGAAGCCTGATTATTACCCTCAGACCGGGCAGGATCACAACCCATAATATGGCACCTGTAGCCAAGCGGTGACGTGGTGTTAACCAGCTGTGGCTTGGGTGCCAGCAGCACTCTGCAGCACCTAAACCAGAGGTGCAAATGTCTAGGATCCTCAAACATGCCATGGTGAATGGATGTGAATGCACACCTGCATCACAAGACTTCAGTTTTTATTGGACAAATCGGCGCATGAGACTGGGATTCTTAAATAATAGAGAGGATTTAAGGGTCCCCTTGAAACCGAGCTTGATTCAAAAAAAAAAAAAAAAAAGACATAAAATATCTTTGTCCCGCATCGACTTTCACTCGTGCCTGATATCCAGAGATTTAACAAGCTAGTTCTCAATAACCCCTGTTGGCGTGTTTCTATAGGGAGTCTCCGTCCGTTTTGGTATTCTAATACAGAACTGGGACAATACGTTGACATTGAAGCCATTCTTTCATTGCCTTACCAGACAATTCCCAGTGTCCTCCCAACTCCAAATATCTCCACACAGGTCCGCTGCTCGGCTCTGGTCTCCCGTGTCGTGTGGTCCAGCCTCGGTCTCTCTCCGTCCTTCTCCTCAAGCTGCCTTAATATCATGTGTTTCCCGATAAATTGTCCTCCTAATCTCATCCAGAGTGGGCTGTGGGCACTGGTCGGGTTCCGCCTACCGTTCGCACATCGACCCCAATCAAATTATTGTTCGCGCGGGGGACACGAGAGCTCGCTGTTTGGCACGCGCCTTTTTTGGTCGTTGTCGTCACTACGCGGCTACGATTGATGTCGTCGTTTAAACGGAGTAAGGTCGCGCGCCGCGATTTATGTCCTGGTTATGGATTTATCGCACTTAGCCAAGCATCACGAGACGATATGTCGCATGAATGGCCGCGCGCGCGCGCACACACACACACACACACACACACATACATACACAATTTTAAATCGATTTCACCCAATCGTTTTATTCGTTTCTGAATAGTATTAATGCCTTTAAGAGGATGCTACGCTGCCGGTAACATAAACAGCTGTACAAGCCGCGTGCCACGGATGGCCTCTGCTGCTTACGCACGAAACAACAACAAAAAAACAGGTTCTATTTCTAGGTCATTGACGGCAGCGTGGTTTGATGTCATTGCTCCTCCGGGAAATCGACCCTTTCCCCCTCTATGTCTAATCTAGGCAATTTTCCCTCGTCCCGTCGACAGGTTGTGGGCTTTTTTGTTTGTTTTGTCAGAAATCTATCCCACCAAACCTCTCCTGACACGGAGATTGGCCTGTTTGTGCTTTATCGCCTATTGTCCTTTCGATCACGTGACCTCTAGGTTTTATATGGCGCCATTAAAATAATGGTGAGCATGGAAGAAGGCAGAATACATTTGCCCTCTGGGACTAGAGCTGAATGTCTGGACACAGCAGGTGGCAAGAGATGCTGGGACGGTGCAGGTGCGTCTCAGAGGTCACCAGCAGGAGAGGTCAAAACATGTTGGCTTGCATGTATGAAAGCATAGCGTGTTGAGGTTTTATTCAAATTTAGACAGATGGAGAAGGTGGACAACAAAGGAACTGTGGCAGTTCCAGGAGAACAGCATTTTCATTCAGATGCATGAGCTCCCTGTCTGCTGTTTTAATGATGTTTATAGTCTCAACTTTACTCACATATATCTGTCAGCATTAAAGGTGGCTGGTGGAGACCTTTTTCCACTGCCAGCAGCCTTGTAACCATAGAAACTGTGTGTACCGGTAGTATTTCAGATGCCCCTTCAGCATGTTTGAATAAAATGAATCTGCTGCATGACTTTTAATCTCTCATCGCCTCCTTGATACCCATCTGTCTGATCTTAAACCCATAAATTACATTTCTGATCATGGATTTTTTTTCCAGAAAGTTTCAGTGAAGTTTCGGTCATGGACGCGCTCCGCTGTCCTTCCATGTACATACCGTCATTAGGAGAAAGCAGAGAGAAGAAATGACATCACAGACCAATAAACCTTTTCACTTGATTCTGCTGAGGCCTGCAAGAAGATGCTGTAATCAAACCTAATTAAGGTCAATCTCCCCCAGCATTCATCATTCAGGGGAGAGATGACAGCCGCTGTGTGATTATCCAAACCAGCGTGGTCCACTCATGGGTGAGTGGGAAAATCGCCATTCGCTGGAAGTGATGTGGTTATGCAAGTACCTGAGAGCTGGTTCCACTGAGATAGAGTTTATTGGACGAAAGGCAGCCAGCCCGTTGTTTGTTAATTCCATGTGAAACAACCGTGGTGGTGACTCGTGGTGCGAACAGGAATTAACGCTGACATCATTGACACGGTTTCTCTTAGAGCTGCAGCATGAGAGCGTTTATTCTCTGGCGTTACATATAAATACCTCTGTAGTTGTTGCCATTATAAGTATTTTATTAACCTACAGTTTTTATATTGATTGTCCAACAGGACACATCTGTTCAAAAACAAAAGGACATGCCGAGTGCAGCTGTGTTACATCACGACAGAGTAAGCTGTAGTAATCAGGGAGATTCTGAAGCATTTATCAAGAGGAGACATCTGTCATACTGCAGCAATGCTGTTTGTTATTTTCTCCAGACTTCAATCATCTGAGAAAGTTTGTACAGGAGTTCACAAAGTGTTCCCTCATGTTACACACACAAACACAGCCTTGGGCCATCTGCCCGTAATCCTCTTTTGCATCAGGAGTCATCAAAGAGCCTCAACTGGTTGTCACCCATACACAGAGAGAGAGAGAGAGAGAGAGAGAGAGAGAGAGAGAGAGAGAGAGAGAGAGAGGGCGAGGTCTGTAAGCTAGAGAAGAATCCTGGGCATTATTTTTCTCTGCAGGTGAAGCAGAAGAGCTGAAATTTGACAGAATATACTGAAAAATATTTTTAATCTAAATATTTTTTACCTGGATTTTTGGGCTTTGGGCTTCCTTCAGCAGGTCTCTGCTGAGGATGCACTTGAAAAAAGGAAACCTGTGGATTCTATATCGTTGAATCTCATTGTGTTTTCACAGCTGCTCAAAGCATTTCCACTTGTCTTTATGGCACCTGTGCCGGAACAGATTCTTCTCTTCGGCATGTTCACATATAGTTTAAGATCCCCATTGAAAGAAATACAAACATTTCCAAGGAAAACTTCCCCATTTGTACATTTTGCCCTCTGGATCACAGCAGCATCACCACGGTCAACTGGACAAAATGCATGGATGCAAAAGTTCCCACAAACTAACATAGCTGAACTAAATCCCAGCAGCTGCTTCTGTACACGTTTTAGAGCAAATGCATTTTTTTTTATCTGCTACACCTGATTCTGCTTTCAATTCCTCTAGGCAGTATAACAGGACATGTAGGCTGCATTCATGAGCATGCACTGACTGTTATGCAAAACCGATTAATCAGCTGACGCAGATTTTGGCCGCTGAGCTATGGTGATGTGTTAAAACTAGAATTCACAAATGTTCCTGCATAACAATGCAGACATCGCAGAATTAGTCGGCAAATGGATCCGCACCCTTTGCCCACGTTGCTTTTAGTTTGTCTGTAATTCAGCAGGAGAGCCGGCACCCTTCCTGTGTGTTACAGATATATGCATTCAAATAAAGCTTTAGCTGCACAATTGTGTCTGTGGAATTATGTCCCAGCACCAGCGACGCTAATCCCTTCATCTCCACCCACTCTGTGCTGCATCAGGACAGATGTCATCACAGCACCGTGACAGTGCTGCTGTACAACCACAGCAAGAGAAAATATTTAGTATAAATAGCATATACATAAAGAAGTGAAAATTATCAGCCTAGAAGCCTATTATGATGCACATATTGGATCGCAAATCTGGAAGAGTTTTGTTAAACCACAGCATTTGGTGGAATTATGAATTTGCACAGGATTTACAATCTTCATCAATGAACTGTGAGAATGTGGCTTTTTAAAGGGCAGCTGTATGCAGCTGTCAGATGCTTGTGTTCAAACATGTGCTTGTGTACACTCGTGTTCAAACCTGGGACATCCATCCTTAATGAAGATGGGGAGAAGCATCATTAGAGGAAACAGATTGGACTCAGACAGCCCTCGTGCCCCTAGTCAGTTAATTACTGAGTAGAATAAAAAATAGCACACTGTCATGCACAGTCCATCTGTTAACAGCTTGTAGAGTGATGAAAGGTGAGTTTTGGGAAACAAACAAAAAATGGTTCTACCGCTCACAGTTGGAAATAGCCATGTCCAGATGGTGGCGCTCTAGATCATATGATCAACGTGGGATGTCATTTTTTTCACGTACGTTTTTGCACTAGAGTTAGTTAATCGATCATTTTACATTTTACTACTACAAGAATATAATGCTGACATACCTGATTTTAATTGAGAATAAACTACCAATTTCCTGTCTGTGATGAGGAAATTCTTCTTCATCAGGAAATAGCCGCATGCTAAACAAACCTCTTCTATATTACCTCCACCTATCGGTAACAGAGAGAATGACACCTAGCCCGGTAAGCATAGAATCTAGTCTGGGTAAAAAAAAAAAAAAAAAAACCCCCAAAAAACAGAAAGGTGAAACCTTCAGAATTGGATTTATGCTGCTGTTATTTGCAACATTAGCTTTGGATTTATGGAACCAAGAGAATGGTCGGGAAAATGTTAATTCTTGGATTAAAATCAGAACATGGTAACATGAACGGCAGCGTGGACCGACCGCCTCTCCATCACCGCAGGGTGGCGCTGCTGGGTCGGTTGATGCAAAAACCAGAATCCTCTCATCCGAACAGCCAGTATTGGACCGCAATGACTGCAGTAGTAGATGCGTACTGTTAAATATTGCTGAATTTGTCGGAGAAAACTTAATGATTTATCTGCCAGTGGAGCGAAACGGTTTGCGTGGAGGTCGACGACTCGCCAGCTTCCACCAAGCGGGACCCGGATATTAGAAAGCAGGTTAGCCGGCTGGCTAACGTTGACGTTAGCATTAGCATCATTGCCTTTATGGAACAATGTTTGCACATAAACTTTTACACCGTGTTAAAAAATAATAATAACGCAACTTTTACCGTAAGCGCAGCTTATTTAGGTTGTTCGGCGTTAGCTCTTTAGCTTGACATCTACGAACTTCTTCAGCTGCTAGCTTGCTAAAGGACTTACAGCCCATCCCTCTGCTATGTTTAAGCTCACTCGGAGGGTGAATAAAACGAGAATAAGGCTGTTTTGTGCTTATTTTTTGTAATTACTCTTCCCCCAGGTCAGCTACCAGGCCGCATGGCTGAACCGGAGCTTCTCCTAGACTCAAATATCCGACTTTGGGTGGTGTTGCCCATCGTCTTCATCACCTTTCTCGTCGGAGTGATTCGTCATTATGTCTCTATTCTTCTCCAGAGTGACAAGAAGTTAACTTTAGAACAAGTGTCTGACAGGTGTGTAAAATCAAAAGCTCTGTTCTAGAATATGTTAAAAATAAATCTGCAGCGTCAGCTCATGTTTAGTCTCTATTTTAGTCAGGTTCTGATTCGGAGCAGAATCCTCAGAGAAAATGGAAAATACATCCCTAAACAGGTACGTGGATCATTTTTTCCCTCCTCGGTGAATTTGAACATTTTCTCTTCCTGATCAGTCAGACTGATAATTTTGGCGAATACGTTTTTTGTTTTAGTCTTTTCTAATGCGGAAGTTTTACTTCAACAATCAAGAAGATGGCTTTTTTAAGAAGACTAAAAGAAAGGTTGTTCCACCTTCTCCAATGACAGGTACAATTTAGTATTTAGCATTATACACTCCGAGGTTTATGTCCAAAACTTTAGCCGATGAACACGTTGGACAAAGATTGTTAGATTGTCGCTGTTAAGCTAAATTCGGGCAGCCTCAATCAAAACAGATTTCAGTCATTATTCCAGGAATAAATACGCGTCGTCTTGTCCGCAATCGCACTTTTTGTTCCACAGATCCCAGCATGTTGACGGACATGATGAAGGGAAACGTCACCAACGTGCTCCCAATGATCCTCATCGGAGGCTGGATCAACTGGACCTTTTCCGGATTCGTAACAAGTAACGTTCCCACTCTCTCGAGAGGATTCCCAAACCCTGAGAAATGTTACATTTTCCTCTGTTGTGCCTCGTAGCCAAGGTCCCGTTCCCTCTGACTTTGCGCTTCAAGCCCATGCTGCAGCAAGGAATAGAGCTTCTGTCTCTGGATGCCTCATGGTAATACAGTATGAGATCTTCTGGCACATATGATCATTTTAAGATCGTGATTCCGATTATTTAATGTTGTGTGACTGTATCCATCCAGGGTGAGCTCTGCGTCGTGGTATTTCCTGAACGTCTTTGGACTACGAAGCATGTACTCTTTAATTCTGGGACAAGATAATGGTAACTTTAGTCAGTTATAGCATCGTGTCCTGTGTGAAAAGTGCCAGGTGTCTGCCATAAAATCCTTTCGAACGACCTCAGGTGCAGATCAGTCCAGGATCATGCAGGAGCAAATGAGCGGCGCCGCCATGGCGATGCCTGCGGACACCAATAAAGCCTTCAAGGTATATTCGGCAGTTTTAGCGGTTATCAGCGTTGGTCTGTCCTTCACTCTTGTCTCTTGTGATTTCAGGCTGAGTGGGAGGCGCTGGAGCTGACCGATCATCAGTGGGCGCTGGAGAACGTAGAGGAGGATCTCATGAGCAGAGAGCTGGATTTTGACGGCATGTTCAGCAAGGAGCTGCCGACTGGCATCTTCTGACATTGCGCCTCCAGTTGAATTGTGGTCATTGCAGGGATTTGTTTTTTTGGGTCAGAACCACAGAAGTCGGACACTTCCCTTTATGTTATGCAAAGTTTACAGTACAGTTACATTCAGTCTTGGTTCATGATTGTGATCCTTGACTCTTCACACAGTTTCACTGGTTTTAACTCCATGTTAGACAGCCTTGCTTCTCCATGGAGATATTTTGGAGTGTTTGTCTTTTTAATGCATTACTAGCTTGCAGTTTTAGGCCACCAGATTCTTAGATGATTGGAATATCCTTAGTGCTTCTTTTGGTCCTTCTATTACACGCAGCTACGTTAAGCTGCGTTGCTTTGTTTTTTTTTAGTTGTATCATTTTTGAGTGTTAGGAAATTGCAGTTTTAAATGTCTGATATTTATTTCCGTGGATCATAGGTAAAGTTTTGTCACCTGCCTACAGTTCGGCCCAAAAATGATTTTTTTTCTGGGCCTAGAATGTGACCGTGTGTTTGAAATAGTTTGTTTTTGATGTATGTAGACTTTATTTTGTAAAAATGACCCGCCTGTTTGTACAACATAAAGCCTGTTTTGATTAAAATCGTTGTCTCAACTTCAGTTAATGAATTTCTGTAGATTTACAGTCATTTTGACTAGCTATTTTGTTAAGTATAAAGAGCGACGTAAGAGTTTGTGGACTTTATTGAGGACATTTTCAGGCAGGCAGCAGAAAACCGGAGATCCACGATGCTCGTTCACGCGTGCTCCTTCCATCCGCTCGCTCCCGATACCGGCACACTCGCTGCATGATGGCCGAGGGAGGCGGACCCGAGTCGGCTGGCGCGGCAGACTCCGACTCGGAGCCGGTTGCTGGTCAAATGCCAACACCTTCAACCGAAAGCCAAAAACAGACAATCGGGTCTCTTTTGAAAACGGCTCTAAGAAAGGGGGACGAATGGTAAGAAGAAACGGCTAACATTAGAGCGGTCTTTCAGTTAGCATCTAGCTAGCCAGCTAACGTTAGCTCCCGAGAAGCAGGAAATGCAAACACACCGGAGCTAGCATGCTAACGACGACAGCAAGTCTAAAACCGAATGCGGCGGTGCCACCAGTTTGGTCAGCGATTTAAAAGAAGTTGGGGAGCTAGCCGTTAACCAGCCCGGCTTTTGAAAACGTGTTTATAGTTCTCCCCGCCCTAAAGGCTATTTGTGTTGGCATTGCCGTTCTTTTGAACATTTAGCCCAGTGACTGGAATTGCAGCATGTTTGTGCCAAGTTGGGTGATGTACTGTTTATTCGAATGATGGACTAGGCCTTGAATTCGAATGATAGGCTTTCCATCAAGTCATCACGGGGTGTTGCTAGTTGAGTAGTGATTCCCGGAATCGAACCTTGGGCCACAAGATAGTATTATGCTCCGTCATGAAACGCTTGTTCCGGCTTGCTAGCCATACACACACACCCGTACGTTTATTTCTTTTACATTTCTCCTTTAAAAAACGAATAGCTGTCTTTGTTCAGCATTATTGCAAGTCATAAAAACATCCATGGCCACCGAGGCTTATGATGTAATGTCTTATAAAGCTAAAATTGATAAGGGAGTTAGCTGTCATCACCCGTGTGTAGCCTGTATCTTAAGATAAAATAACAGTCCAGTTTGGCTTCATCCATGTGGTTTGATGACCCAGTGTCTTCTCATGTGTACATGCGCTAACAAGCCTATTAACTAAAGGAGATTTTTGCCTGGAATGAGATTAAGTCGCATTCAAACGCTGCTTCCACCGGAATGTCCCCGGACACTTTGGTGTTGCGTAATATTTGGACCAGCCAGGGTGTCCACGGTTATGTCAGGTAATCACAAGTGACACAAAGTGTGATATGATTGAGATCAACTGTCAGCGTGGCATTTGTTGCAGGTATCTGATCGACAGCCGGTGGTTCAAACAATGGAAGAAGTATGTGGGCTTCGACAGCTGGGACATGTATAACGTCGGCGAGCGGAATCTTTATCCAGGACCAATTGATAACTCCGGGCTGTTCTCAGGTAAAGCTCAACTTTAAAATAAAAGTTGCCTGAGCCACACCCTTTGTGATTGATAAATTGATCTATAAAAACTTGTTTTTTGGGGTTTTCTTCCCTGTGAAGATCAAGATACTCAGGCCCTGAAAGAGCACCTTATTGACGAGCTGGACTATGTCCTTGTGCCGACTGAGGCGTGGAATAAACTCATCAGCTGGTACAGCTGCCTGGATGGCCAGAGACCCATTGTCAGGAAGGTGAGGCCAGCGATCATTTTTGACCAGTTTGTTCCCTGTATAAAACCACGCCCCTGAACGTTCCCTCGTCTGTCCAGGTCATCGAACACGGCATGTTTGTCAAGCACTGCAAGGTGGAAGTTTACCTGCTGGAGCTCAACCTGTGCGAGAATAACAACATGGACATCGCGGTCACGCGTTATTTCAGTAAAGCCGATACCATCGGTGAGGAACCGATCCCCGGGTGAACGCTCGGACGACGCTGAATGTTGCCCGGTGTTTTATGATGGGATCTTCTGCTTCTCTGCAGATACAATAGAGAAGGAGATGAGGACGCTGTTTAAGATCCCAGCAGAGAAGGAGACACGCCTCTGGAACAAATATATGAGCAACACCTACGAGCAGCTGAATAAGCCAGACAGCACTGTGCAGGATGCTGGTCTCTTCCATGGGCAGGTAAAGTGGAGTTCATTCTTCATTCATTCTTCATTCATTCTTCATTCTTGTCACGTGTTTCTTAATTCCAACATGTGACATTTACCTGGGAGTCCACTCCTAGTCCACATGGGAGCAGGTGGAGATGGTTGGTGGGTGTGCAGCAGCTAAACCTTGTCGGGTTTCCCCCTCAGGTTCTTGTGATTGAGCAGAAGAATGAGGACGGCACTTGGCCAAGGCAGGCCTCCCATTCCAAGTAAGTAAAAAAAGCTCTTTCTAAAAAGCTAAATCTAATGCACGAGAGGCAGAAAGCAGAGGTCATTTCCACACGTAACTCTCATACAACGCTCTGATTTTGCTCACCAGGTCCAGCGCCGCCTCGTCCAGGAACTTCACTACCTCCCCAAAACTGTCCTCCAACTCCGCCAGTATTTCCTCGACGGTAACCAACGGAGACAACTGCTGCAGCCCCGGATACACTCTGAACAACAGCTCGTCTTCTGGAAGCAGGCAAGACGCGGCTAATACCGGTTCCTGTGTTTATAAGCTGCTGTTCTTAGATGGGATTTTAGGTGTGTTCCAGGAGGGAAGCATAGTTCCAGACAAGAAATATTGTGTCGTCTCTGCTTTGGTGCGTAAGATGACCCCAGAATCTCCCTGATGTTCATAGCGGCAGGATCATTCAAAGTTCCTACTGCAGATTTTCTGCTGAACTGTGCATGGAAGAGACGATTGGAGGATTTAAACAAAACAAAATAGAATGTGCTGGGTCATGTAAGTCCTTCTTATAACAGTGTGCTTTCAGCAGGCTTGGGGAGTACAGTTCCTACAGCTCCTCCTACAGCTACAGAGAGTCCCAGTCGCACCCCGGCCTGTGCGGCCTCAGCAATTTGGGCAACACGTGCTTCATGAATTCTGCCCTCCAGGTACAACTCAGTGGTTGCAGCCATCCGCTGTGATGATTTTCATTTATTTTACCAGAAGCCGCTTTTTGTTCCCTCGATTTCAGTGCCTGAGCAACGCCTCGCCGCTCACCGAGTACTTCCTCAACGACCAGTACGAGGCGGAGATCAACAGAGAGAACCCCCTGGGAATGAGGGGCGAGATCGCCGAGGCCTACGCAGACCTGGTGAAGCAGATGTGGCTCAGCCGCAGCAGCTACGTGGCCCCGCGCTCCTTCAAAGTGAGTCGTCCCAAGTGGTTCTGAGGTTGAGGGACGACAAAATTCAAACAAACACGCGTCGGCATTCGTCAAGCGATGACTTAAAAACATGTCGTGAAATCTGTTTTGGGAAAACGCACTGGGGAAAAAGTCCTGGACTTGCTGCACCTGTAGCGCCTCCTCGGAGATGAAGGAAACTGAAACCCTCGGTTTTGTTTTCAGACACAAGTTGGGCGTTTCGCTCCGCAGTTCTCGGGCTACCAGCAGCAGGACTCCCAGGAGCTGTTGGCCTTCCTGCTGGATGGGCTCCACGAAGATCTGAACCGCGTGAAAAAGAAGCCTTATCTTGCCCTGAGAGACGCGGAGGGACGTCCCGATGAGGTACCACCTGCTCACAAACAGGCAAAACTTAACAGCTCAGTTAGTTCATGCTATTAAAGTGCACTTCTGTTTTGTCTTTCTTTCCCCTCCAATCAGATTGTTGCTAAGGAGGCCTGGACAAACCATCGCTTGCGTAACGACTCCATAATAGTTGATATTTTCCACGGTCTTTTCAAGTCCACCTTGGTGTGTCCAGAGTGCTCCAAGGTGTCGGTAACCTTTGATCCGTTCTGCTACCTCACGCTGCCTCTCCCGATGAAAAAGGATCGAACGTTGGAGGTTTTCCTGGTACGCTCAGACCCTCAGTCCAGACCCACACAGGTGAGCTTTCACTAAACGGGGAACGGGTGTAGATTTTGTATTACTCTTTGATTTGACAGAGTTCCCCTTTGATCTCACAGTACCGAGTGGTGGTCCCTAAACTGGGTACTGTCACAGATCTGTGCTGCGCCTTGACCAAACTCTGCGGTGTCGCTCCAGAAAATGTGAGGATTTCCTACTTTAAGAGCACCAGAACGGCCTTCCAACCCGATCTTTGACTGATATAATCTGCTATCTTCTCCCTTCTAGATGATGGTGGCGGATGTTTATAATCACAGGTTCCATAAAATCTACAGACGAGATGACGGCCTCAACCAAATAATGGAAAAAGACGACATCTTTGTGTAGGTTTTCACACTACGCTTTGGCCGCACGTGCGCTTCCGTTGCCGTCCGGTCAGAATATAAGTGGATAACTGCTTTGTTTGCTCGTGCCTGCAGGTACGAGGTGCAGGAGGAGGACGGCGAGAGGATGAACCTGCCCGTGTATTTCAGGGAGCGTCACTCCAAACACATCGGGAGCTCCACGAGCACCGTGCTGTTTGGCCAGCCTTTACTGATCACGGTGCCCAAACACAACCTCATCGCAGACGTCCTCTATGACAAGATCTTGGAGAGGATAGGGTGAGATGTTTCATGTGATCAGAGGTTGCACACAAGCTGTTCGGGTCCTGGATTCGCCGGTGTGTAATTCTGTTCCTCTTCCCCCTCCGCTGCAGGCGTTACGTGAAACACACTCAGAGCCCCAACAGCGACAGCAGGGCGTCGGCCTCGGCGAGCTTCGCCAGCAGCAGCCAGGCCGCCGAATGTTCCACGTCATTGGGCGCCAGCGGCAGCTCCCTCTCGGACGGGGCGTCCTGCTGCGCCGGCTCCAGCAACGGCAGCAACCACACGGGGGCCTGCAGCGAGACCAACGGCCTGTACGATGGTGAGCGCAGGTCGCCGTCTCTCAGCAGATGTGCGCCATAGGAAACGCAGACAGATGCTATCTTGTCTGTTCAGGTGAAGAGGAGGCGATGGATCACCAGGTGAGTCCGGAGCCAGAGAACGGCCACTCCGAAGAGGAGGAGGCCTCTGACTTGGAGAATGGATCGAAAGCAGACGCCGTCAAGCCGTGTTCGCCTCCAGCCAAACTGTTCACGTTCAGCGTCGTCAACTCTTACGGGACGGCTAACATCAGCTCGCTGCCCTGTGATGGAAACGTCCTCCAGCTTAACCGTGAGAACTCGCCGTGCAAATCTTGTACATCTGCTTTTGCCCTTTACTGACACGAACCCCCGGGTGCTGTCCCTCCGCAGCCCACTCTACCGTGGCCATCGACTGGGACACGGAGTCAAAGAAGCTGCATTACGACGAGCAGGAAGCTGAGGTCAGTGAGGTCATCGACAGTCGCCAAGCAGTGGAGTGACTCTCAGGTCTGCTAATATTTGCGCTAACGTGTCGTCCAGGCCTACGAGAAACATGAGAGCATGCTGCAGCCGCAGAAGAAGAAAGCCACAGTGGCCCTGAAGGAGTGCATCGAGCTCTTTACGACCATGGAGACACTCGGAGAACACGACCCCTGGTGAGCTTCTCTCCGTTTCAGCATCAATCAGCGTCACGCTCCTTCAATTTCAGGTTTAAAATCCTTTGATTGTTTTCCTCCAGGTACTGTCCAACATGTAAGAAACACCAACAAGCCACCAAAAAGTTTGATCTGTGGTCGCTGCCACGCATTCTGGTGGTTCACCTGAAGAGATTCTCCTACAATCGGTGTTGGAGGGACAAACTGGACACAGTGGTGGACTTCCCCATCAGGTATGACAGACAGACAGACAGACACACCTGAGCAGGGATGCATTTTAACAGAACACCACTATCGCCTGGGCAGCCTGCAACCACTCAGAAGAAATTCTCAAGCAGGAAGTAACTACAACTGGAAATGCTGTGTTTTATTCTTTTGTTGCGTAACTGGCAGATTTCAAAAGCAGCCTTTTAACAGTCGACCTTTTCACGTTTCCTCTCTGATTTTTAAAAAGGAGAAGTAGCTTCTTTTTCTTTAAACCCGCGTGACATTTTGTCAGGAAACCAACAGTGTTATCTGGCTTTTTTTTTATCCTCCAGATACCAGGAGTTAGGTTGTTTTAAGGTTTTATTTTGTTTGTTTTTCTTAAAAGCCGTTTTCCTTTTCAGGGATTTGAACATGTCTGAGTTTGTGTGCGACCCCAAGGCCAGCCCCTACATATACGACCTCATTGCTGTCTCAAACCACTACGGAGGAATGGGAGGGGGTCACTGTAAGTTATCACTGTGATTTCCCTGATTTGAAACCCCTTATCTCGGTTTAATCTCTACATATTAGCAAACGCCCACAGACACGTCTGCTGTGACTGTTAAATCTGTTGAAATACCCTTTTTTTTATTTTTTGTCCAGTCTACTTTTAATCTGTTCTTGGATTATGAAGCAGCCCCGTCTTAATTCTGCTCCTCCTCCATCTGAACAGACACAGCTTACGGCAAGAACAAAGCTGATGGAAAGTGGTATTACTTTGACGACAGCAGCGTGTCCTCTGCCTCCGAGGATCAGATTGTGGTGAGGAGTCTTCGCTCTCTGAGACGTTCCAGCGTGCAGATGCATTAACCCTCACGCCTCGGCCTTCTTTGCTCTTGGTGTCGGGTGTCTGCATCGGGTTTCTGTCGTGTAACTGTATCCTCTTCTCCTCTGGCAGACTAAAGCGGCCTACGTGCTGTTCTACCAGCGCAGAGACGAGGAATCGCCTTCCAAACCTCAGCCGTCAGCCTCCCTCGGTGGAGCCCCGGATGCAGCCGATGACCACATGGACACAAACTGATAAGCCCCTCACGCGCAGGAGGACACGCACTGATACACCCGACAGCCACACACACGAAGCTGAGGGACTGTACTGACATTAAGTCCACGTTGCCGCCAGACTCTCTGATTTCAGATTCGTAGGTTGACATGTAGAGCAGCCGCCTTGAAGAATGAGCCGACAGACTTTTTCCCGCAGCGGCTTCTTTCCCGTTTCCCCTTTTACTCACATCATTAAACATTAAACAGACGTCTCTGTTGTCCTTAGCAACAGTCAGTAATTTAAAAAAAAAGCCAAATGTTTCAACCAAAGTGTTTCATTTAGGATCAAATGTACCAACTGTTGAGCACATTTTAGGTCTGGGTTTGATCTCTTATCTCCATAAATGAATGCCGTGACGTAGATTCTACCTGTTTTAGACCAGTGGGGGGGGGCAGGCTGCTGCGCTCCACCTGTGACAGTGGTGCCCCGGTCTCACCCCTGTGTCACAACCATCAACACAGTGGGACATATTTTGGCTGTGAATTTGCCTCCTAGTACAAGTTATGGCAGAACCAGTTTTCTTTGTTTGTTTTCATTGCTCTTGTCAGTCAACATGGTTTTGAATTCTGTCACATCGCATGGCTCGTGCTGATTCTCCAGCCCATAGACGGATGAGGAGACGCTGCAAACCAGTTTTTTTTCCTCCTCTGTTTCGGTGAGGACTCTGCAAAAGCTGCCTTTTGATCCCTGCAACCTGACTAGAAAGGAGGCACTTTGAATTTTCGCTCCTACACCACCTGCTTCTATTTAAAAGGGGACAGCGTATTTGGCCTTAACGTCAAGAGTTACTGTCCGTCATAACCTTCCAGATCATTTTAACGTGTCTTTAAAAAAGAAAAGGAAGCATATTTTAGAACCCCCGAGCTTTCCTGCTCCAGCTTGTCATTAACATTAGTCTTGTACATTCATGCAGCTCTGTAATGGAAATGGTGGATATTTTTAAAGCACACTGAGTAAACAAAATAAACTAGTATAAAAGTGGTGCTCTATTCCTCACATCCGAACTGGCTTCTTGAATCAACGAACAGCTACATATTAATGAGAGCCTTCTTCCTGAAAAGAGACATTTGGATGCAGCACGATTGCTGTTAAACACTTTAACGGTGAGGAAAACGACAGATTTTAACTGATGCAGATGTCAGGGAAAGCTGTTAGAACAGGTGTCCAGAAGTGACCGAGTGACTATAAAGTGTACTTCAGCTCAGTCTCGCGGTCAGCGAGGACCCCCTTCGCCCGTTTTGTGGCTTAGAACGCAGGCATTAATGTACGTCTCCAAACTGCCAAAAGCAAACCCCGTTTCCTTCCCCCTTACCAAGTCAGCAGTTCGGACTCGGTATCCGGAAAGATGTAAATACTCCACAGGTGAAAATAGGTGTAAAATTCTTGTGCTGGTATTTATCTTATTGCTGATATCTGCAGTATTTGTTTTTAACTGAACTACTTTGAAAGTACAATAAAAAGTGGACGCCTCAACAGGGTGGTTTGTTTGGAGTGTTTCCACACAACAGAGACGAGTGGCTGTTAAACCGACCCCCAACTGCGGTGACGCAATGGCTCCAGCGTGGCGTTGAGCTATGATGAGTAGGTGTGCGTGGCGGTAATTACACCCGCCAGCAAAAACCAGTCCAACAGCACCTTCACTTTCATGGGAATGTTTTGTGTGAGGAATTCCAACAGTCAGTTTGGATTTGAACAGGAACTGCAAGACAAAGTTTTATTTTTTTTATTTATTTTTAGAGTTAACCACAACTGTGCTTGACATGCAAACGATGCCGCTGGTGTTGTTCCGTCTTTTACATTACATCAAAAACCCCCCTCACGTTTCCATGGTTTCAGAGGATCTCTTCACGCTGTAAAAGATTGAACGCAGCCCATCGTGAACTAGTGAGCACAGGTTTGGAAACGGGAATGCTGCAAAGCAAGTGCACCAAGGGGGAAACATGGATGGAATGGCTGGGGTGAAAGGGCTCAGTGGGCCTGGCTGAGGAGCTTCTTTATGTCGCCCTCGATGCTGCTGGTGAGGAACTTCCTGCTGTAGCGCTTGAAGGGGACGCCGTCGGGCCCGATGAGGAACTTCTCGAAGTTCCAGGCCACATCGTTCCTGCAGACCGGACTCCAGATGATGAGCTTGGGGTCAGACATCAAAGCAGTTGGGTCGTCGCTGGGGAAAGGGAGCTTTTCCCTGAGGAACTGGAAGAGGGGGTGGGCATCCTTCCCGTTCACGTCCACCTTCTCAAAGAGCTGGAACTTGGGATCGAATCCGTTTCCAGGGCGGACATATTTCAGAGACGAGAGGATTTCCTCATTCTTACAGTTCTCCTGCAAAGGTTCACATTAAAACACAACTCTTATTCCTGGGCAACACGTGTTGCTGAACTAGAATGGTACATTAAAGAGGAGGCATAAAAGCACTAAAGTGTGGCTTGACATTCCCTGTGGTGACATTTAATAGACAGATCGACATGTTTACACTGGTATCACTTCCGTGTAGACACCATTATGCTTGAATCAATAACTAGTGAAGGTATGCAACTTAAACTGTGCATTGTATGTTCACAGACATATTTAAGAAAAAGAACAAATCTGCCATACCTTAAAGCGAAACATTGCTTAACTATAAATTACAATATGGGAAATTCTACTGGCAGACCAGAAGAAACGGCTTCAAACCTAAAGTTCATGCTGAAAGTTTGAAAAGGATTGGCTAAGTTTCCAAGTGCAGATATCTATCATATATCTAGCGGTGATCCTCACCTGATGGCCGAACTGGTTGCAGGGAACTCCCAGGATAACGAGACCCTGCCCGGCGTACCGTTCGTGGAGCTCGTTCATCTGGGTGTAATCCCTGGAGGTCGTACCTCAGAGAGACGCGACATTCTCAATGAGGACCACCTTTCCCTGGAGGGAGGAGAAATTAAAGGCTTCTCCCGTTAACAATTTGGCTGTGAGGTCGTAAAATTGAGTTGCCATTCTTGTGCTACTTTCTCTCCTTTTCTTTAAAATCACCAGGTGAATTTGCGTACCTTCTGTCCTGCACGCGACCGCTGCGTTCTTATATAGGGACCTCAAAGATCGATGCCACTTATCAGGCAAGATAGTTCCCTCCCCGCAGCTTGTGCGTCGCCTTGTTAACGGGCTGACAGAGACATGGCGGGTCAAACGGCTAAAATCAACACTTTGACAGTTTCCAATTTATAAATTTCAATTTAGATGTGTTACTATTCTCGTAGAATTCGTGTTCTACACAGCATGTACGGACTCAAGAAGCGCAAGGTAGATAAAGATTTTATCAATTCGCTGTTGTTGCGCAGTTGCTTAGCGGCCCGTGAGCCGCGCAGGTGCGGAGCCCTGAGGTTACGCGTGTTTTTGTGTACGGCGTATCCCGTTCATAAGTCATTCTACATATCTTCATCCAGGACAGTTTTAACTCCACCCAACGATCGCTAAACGGTTTGTAAAAACACACATGTCCAACGCTAGTAAATTAGAGAGCGTCTCTTACTTGTTGTACCCACTGTCAATGTTCAACGACGACACACTTAATAGAGAAAAATAGAGATCTAATTCCTAAAATAGCTTTTAAACTACTCTTTTCTACATTCCGGTGTATCTTTGTTGAATTGTTGCGATATGCTTGGGCTTTTATTTATCACTTTCGCTCCTTGTTAGCTAAACTTTGTGATGAGGATCCCTAACTGTGGCTGATGACGCGTTGAGGCGCTTGGCGCGGAGAATGGTTTCGTTCGAAGTTTATTTTTTACACCTGGATATGAAACCGACGTGTTGAGGTATAACCGATATAACAAAGTCCCATAAATGTATGAGAGCTTAAAACGTCAGTTTGTGTCTTCTGTGTATGGTTAAAGCGTTGCTTGCTCATGCTTCGGTTTTGCGAATAACTTATTGAGCTTGCCGGTTGAGATAAACACCATTTTAATGTTCTTTATCAGATGATGCGGAAAAAACGACAGTCAGCTGTGGATAAAGAAGCTCCTGCGACCAGTGAGTGGTGTTACGTGTGTGCTAATATGTGATTTAACTCCAAATGTTACATCAACTGTTCCCGAAAGAGCTCAGTTCGATTTAGGTCACCCATAACTATTCTATTCTATAACAGATTAGTGATAGAATCACTACACTTTATGTCTCAGTTTTAAAAGAAAGGTTATATTGGGATGCCAGTTTCCTCCACCATATATCTTTTCTCCTTTTATCCACTATAGCGGCAAAGAAAAAACGCAGTGCTGGTCGCCAAGCGAAGGAATCGGTTCCAGAAAGCACAAATAAAAGTGTGTTTGTCACTTTTCTCAGAGAAGCAGGCGTCACATTGAGACAAGGTGGCACCTCCAATGAGATCGGTAAACCCTTGGCATTATGACTCGACACACTAGTGGATGAAATCCTGATGATGCTGCAGAAATTTAGCATCTTTTCTTATATTTTTTTCCTCTCTTAAGCTGTTGATCAAGTTGTTTTTCAAAAAAGGCTACAACAGAAATTACTAAAGAGTCCCAGGTACCCTGAGGTGAGTGTGTACTTGCAGGTGACCTGTAAAATCCAGATGTTCCTTGTGAACAAAACAACATAACATCATCTTATTTATTTAGATTGTACAGGAATTCACAACTGCATTGGAGTCTCATATTGAGGATCTTGAACAGTTTAGAAACTGCCTCCTTCCGTGTGTCCCACCGTCATCTGATGCATCAACGGGGTAACTAGCTAAATCACCCTGAGCCAGAACAGGGAAAAGTTCTGAGAATGTGCTTATGGTGTTACTGTTTTCTTCAGGAGCGTCAGCTCTTTCCTTGAAAGTGTGTTACGCATGCTTTTAGGGATTGAGATGCTGCAGGTGAGTGTGTTTCACATATGCAAAAAGAATCCGTGGTGATGTCTTACATGCTGTTGCGAGCACATTCAGCGTGTCTTTTGTCATCCTCTCAGACTCCCATCATCAGCACGTTGCTCGAAAAAGTCCCCGAGTTTATGTTGGACAGGTTTGTTGTTTCGGGAGTTGACTTATCCACATTTTTCTTCCAACAATGCTGCGTCATCATTGTTTACTCTTCTGCGCAGCAATGTAGACGGGGGGCTCAGTGTTCCACGCATCATCATCAACCACCTCAAATGGCTTGACCAAATCGTGGACAGCAAGGTAGTAATCTCCGCAAGGACGGTTCGCCGGCCTCTCCGCAGTAATGACAGAAGAGGTCTTATTTTTAACTTTGTGTACTGTAACCACCTTGAATCATGAACCTCTCCATTTTGCCATGGCCTGTAATTTGCAGGAACTGGCCACAAAGCTTATGGAGCTGGTGTCGGTAGCCCCGGTGGAGGTCCAACGTGACATCATCACCAGTCTTCCAGAGATTCTGGAGGATTCCCAGCACAATGACATAGCCAGAGAACTCAAGTGTGTATGCTGGAGTTGTATTGGCACTGGGTCGGTGTGGTGAAAGTTGTGTAATTCTGTTTATCTCTGCAGCACTTTACTCCAAGAGAACACTCAACTGACTGTTCCCATCCTGGATGCCCTCTCTAGTCTGAATCTTAGTGCCTCTCTATTGAAAGAGGTAGTGCTCAGCCACACGCGCTGCCATCATCATTAGTGAAATTTAAAGTGCCAAATGACTGTCTTCTGTATTAGGTTCGTGAGGGGGTTTTGGTCACTTTGGCTGCTGTCAAACTGGAAGATCTGCCCGTAGTAGTCAAGTTCATCCTTCACTCTGTTTCTGCTGCTGATGCGTTCGAGGTCAAGTCTCTCCAGCACTGCAATAACCACACAGTATGGATTTATTTGTGTGTCCATGCTTGAACCTGTACCTTTCCTATGTAGGTGGTGTCTAATCTGAGGAGGATGCTGGAGCTGGAGGAGTGTGTGCTCCCTCCTGAGCTGCTGGCCTCCCAGGTCTTGATTAAGAACAGAGGATCAACAATGTAAGAGCCTGGATTCACTCACACTATTGTGGATTTACTGTATTTTTTTTATCATGGACGTCTTGTGGTATAATCAATTAGTTGGGTATTTATGCGCTGTAGCTGACGAATGACCCAGATAAGTCTGTTGGCCAAACAGGTCAGATCCTGCACCAACAGCTGGGAGCAACCAGGACAACATCACCTTGATCTTAGACGTCATCAAGTCATCAGTGCGATTCCATAAATTGATCTCTGAGGCTTGGCTGAAGGTGAGAAATTATGCTTTCTTCTCCTTTACTTCTGCTTATTAAATTCCATTTGAATTTTTTTTTCTTAGGCGATTGAGTCTGTGGATGAAGTAGGAAACCATAAGGTGAGCTTCAGCTGTACAGCAGGCTGTGTACAGCTCATTGGAATAAGTGAGTCGAACATGCTCTTTGGTTCCAGGTGATAGATCTGCTGGTACTTTTCATCCTCCATTCCACAAATGCAAACCAAAGCCGGCGCGGGGCGGAGAGGGTGCTGAAGGCGAAAGTGAGGACTGGCATGATCCAGGAGGCTCTGCTCCAGAGGACGTTCAGAGATTATGCTCAGGTTTCCACACCGCTTCCACACCTACAGAGAACTACTGTTTTTAAAGCACACAGTGGATCATTTCTTTAATCAAAGATAATGTTTTAAACACGGTTGACGCTTCAGGTCCTGCGAGCGTATTTCCCCTCCATCCTGGCTCTGGCTCAGAACGTGCTACGCTCCCCTGACCCCTGCGTGGTGCCTTTCGGCGGGAACATGTACCTGCACTCATTTGGGGCCTTTGATTCCTACTGCCAACAGGCACGCTTTTCAATCCTTTGTCACCAGCCTGCAATCAAATTGATATGCTTTCTGACATAGAGTGCTGCTGCATCGTGTCTGACAGGAAGTGGTAGGTTCTCTGGTGACCCATGTGTGCTGTGGGGTGGCTGGGGAGGTGGACACATCTCTGGAGCTCCTCTGCAGTCTGGTGAAAGAAAAGCCCTCAGAAATGGCTCAGTATGCTGTTTTTGTCAAGGTACCGTTACATCAGATAATATATGTATTCTCTGGCAGTGCCTACAGTTTGGTTAACCGACATTTGATGCAGGGAAGTTTGGACTACATGGACAATCTGACACTTCAGCAGATCCGCAAACTCTTCCACCTCCTCAGCAGACTGGCCTTCGGTCAGCAGCAGCAGGGCTCTCACATCCAGGTTCAGCTTCACACAGGCAAGTCCCCCTTGTTCTTGTTCACCACCTCACCAACGCCACTCCTTCCCCCAGGATGACATGCACATCGTGATCCGCAAGCAACTCTCCAGCACGTTGCCCAAGTACAAACGCATCGGCATCATTGGGGCGGTCATGATCGTGGGCAGCATGGGAGCTCTCAGGTAAAGGTTGTGTCTCGGAGGCAGCTGCAGTACTTTCTTCTTCATCCTTTCACTCTTTTGTTCACTCCCTTCTCTCTGGTCCAGGTCTAAAGAGGGGCCAGAGAAGGGGTCGCTCCCCCCTGAGATGCTCAGACAGGTACAGGTTAAAGAGTCTTTTGTCAGCATTCTAAATATCAGCCCAGACTGTATGACTGATTGTGTTGCAACAGTGCGGCCGTGCCTGCAGAATTCAGGAGTGTTTCATAAATGTTTTTGGGGTCCTTGTTGCAGGTGTCAGCCTTGCTGGAGCTGGTCAAGTCGAGCAGTGAAAGCTCACCTGAAGCTGCAGCTCTGTATTATGATGAATTGGCCAATCTGATAACGAGCACCGTCTTGGACCCACAGGTTCAGGTACGCTTTTCATTTTTTTTAACTGATCAGACTGTTAATAGATTGTTACTAATTGCCTCTAATATTTGTGACAACAGGACACGATCTCCCAGAGCGTCTTGCATGACTTCCAGGATGAGTTTGTGGTTGATCTCGGGCCGGAAATAACAGAGTCAGTAGTGCGTGGCATCAATAACGCAGTCACTGTCCCTAACTGGTGTTGGTAACTCTCTGAATTTTTGCACCTCAGCACTCTTCCCTTTCCTGCTCGCGTGATGTACAGCCTAGAAGAGCAGGAGAGTCAGGACCACATTGCCATAAACCTGCTGCCTCTGCTGGCCAAAGAAATCAAGCACAAAGGAGAGCTGCCAAACCAAACCAAGACTACACACAGGTGGGTCATCTCACTTAATACATCCAGCCTGATTTTCAGCCCTTTTGAGTGCCTGTTTATCGTTGGGGCAGGCGAGTCTCTCCTCTGTGTCTCTCGCCATTTTTCCGTCTCCTGAGACTCTGTGAGGAGAAGCAGCACAACGGAAACCTTGAGGAGATCGATGGCTTGGTTGGTGAGTGCCCGGAAGTCGGAATTTGTCCTCCTTGTCCTCCTTTCTTTAATATAATGAATCATTTCTGCCTCATGTTTCCAGGCTGCCCTCTGATCTTAACCGACGTGGACGTAATAGAGAAAATAGACAGCCTGTCAAAGGCTGAGCGGGACTTTATCTGTACGCTGTTGTTTCACGCCATCAACTGGTTCAGAGAGGTAATTTTGGATGGGAGTCAGACAGGTTTTATTGATTAAGGCCTTTGATCAAACTGTCGCTGCTGTGGCTTTTCATAGGTAATCAATTCGTTCTGTCAGCAAGAAGATATCGATGTGAAGATGAAGGTGATAACTCGTCTGCAGAACATCACCTACCTTCACACTCTGTTGGAGGAGGCTTTGTCAGGTAATCCAGTCATCACTGGGCTCTCACAGCCCCCAGTTATACCAGTGATCTTTAAGATGATGTGCTTTTCAGGAACACCCGGTTTTGTTCCGCCTGTCGCCAACTTTGATGGCGAGAGCCCAGACGTTCCCTCACCTGGTCCTGCTGCACCTGGGAATAAGGCGAAGAAAGGTGACATTGCTGAACTGAATGTGTTTGATGCCATAAGACTGCAGGTTGCTTGATTTGCAGTTCTGTTTTTCAGAAAGCGTGGGGAAGAAGAGAAAGGCCCCTGGTCCGAATTCTTCAGAAAGCAGCTCTCAGCTGGAGGACACAACCAATGGAGACAAAACCCAGCAGGTAAATGCGGAGCACTCATAGTTGTCTGACTCTGTGACTCCCCACTTGACCTGAGGTTTTGTTGCTGCTACAGGAGCAACTGGAGAAGGAGAAAGAGAACCGACAGGGGACGAGTCTTGGATCCTACAGAGCTTTTTTCAGAGAGCTGGACATGGAAGTCCTCAGGTTGCTGCAGTACGGTCTGCTGTCCCGCTCACTCCTCGACTCAGAGCAAAACACCAACGTAAGAACCCTGTATAGGATTAATAGAAATGTTTGCAGAGATAAAGTTTTCAGCATGTATCAGATCAGTTTAAGAGTTTTCTCACATGTTTAAGGTGCGAGTGGAGATTCGTCTGGGCCCTGCTGAGCTGGTCTTCCTGCTGGAGGACATGCTTCGTAAACTGGACTTCCGTCTGACTGCTGGACCTGCCAAGAAAGCCCCTTTTGTCAAGGTACAAACCCCCCCAAACATTTGCAGATGGCTAATAAGGGAAAATATTTGTTTTCTGAAGATTTCTCTTCCTGCAGGGGAGGAGTGATAAGACGGTAGGGTTCTCACACCTACAGCAGAGAAGCGTGAAGGACATTGCTTCCTTCACTGTCCAGCTGCTGCCCGCCCTTTGCTCTCATCTGGAGAACTGCCACAACCATTTTCAGGTAGACTGAAAGAGGATAGATGAAGATTCTGTCTGTAATCTCAGAAAACTCCAATGAAGAGAATACTCTGCAGAGCAACAGGAGTCAGACATTTATGTTTAATTCTGTCATTGTTTCCATTTCTGCGCAGACTCTGCTGTCTGAAAATGGTGGCGTGGTGGATGGACCCAATACAGATCTTCGTGAGCACCAGTTGATGTCATTTGGCTACCAGCTGCTCCTACAAATCCTGAACACCACCTTCAGCTGGTGAGCAAAGTGGGAGAAGCAGGACTCAGCTTTTAGATGCAGTTTCTAGATTTTCTGCATTTGTGTGTTCATCAGGTCGGGATTCAGTCATCCAGGACATCGAGGCTTGTTGAAGACGGCTCTGGGAGTATTAGCTGGAAGGCTAAAGGAGGGAAGTGACAAGCTGGCCCTGGACCAGCTTGTAAAGTGAGTGTAAATATAAACACTATTTATTTTTAAATGTTAATGAAAAACTAATTGTAGACTTCCGTCTGACCGATAGAGAAGCATTATTTAAAACTGTCAGACGTTGTTTTAATGGGAATAAATGTTTGCTTTCTTTGGCACAGGCACAGCTTTGAGTACATGTTGAACTTCCGCAGCACAGTCCCGAGTCTCGGCACAGCTCTGTGTCTCTGCCAGCTTCTGTCCACTGTGTCAGAGAAAGGAGGAAACCCTACCGCCTACAGAGAGCAGATGGGTCAGTCGTGGGCCTCGTCTCATTCCTACTGTCTCCTTTTTTCCATCGTCTTTGGTGCTCTACTGATGTCTAATCTCTTCAGCATCCCTATCAAAACGTTTCCTGAGTCAGGACTGGGTGACGGCCAACGGAGAAAAGGAGCGAGGGAGCAAATTCAATGAAGCCCTTCACAGTCTCCTTAGGTCTGTCTCCATGCTATAATCAACACAGATTGCCTTTAACATTAATGGACACAACCAACATGCTACTGATAGAACCTGACTGCTAGCTTATTAATGGTTAAGGCATCTGAACTGATGAACTTTAAATAATCTCTCCTTTCTTCAGCATCTACCTGGCACATGTCACTGACGTTCTGGAGGCAGTGGAGGAGATTGCTGGAGAGGGCATCTCACAGTACCTCAATGCTTCAAAAGATGAGAGCGCTTCATCTTGGCCCACCCTCACCAAGTACAACCCCTCATTTCCCAAGTTTTTCCATCAAATTTAATCGTCCTGTTGTATGAGTCATGTTGTTGCTACTTTTCATGGATTTTTAAAAATGTCCTGTCAATCTTCAGGCAGACCTTCCTGGTGTTCTATAAAGTGCTCATGGCAGAGCTGGAAAAGGCTGCCAGAAAGATTCCTCCATGGAAAAGCAGTGACAGCACTGAGGTCAGCCACTAGGTGTTGCAGTAACGAACGCACAATCCTGCATATGCTATAATTTAGGCCATGTTATGTGTTTCTTAAATTCCGCTTCCAGGCTCAGAGTGAAAAGCTGCTGAGATGGAACTTGGCTGTCAGAGATTTTCGTATTCTGGTCAATCTAGTCAAGGTCAGACCCTTTCAGGATGGAAACCACTAAATCAATCAAGGCAGTTTAAAACGACAACAAATCAATGGGAAAATGACTTGTCCTCTCTGTCCTCATTTTCCAGGCGTTTGATTCCAGGCCCGTTCTCAACGTGTGCTTGAAGGTGAACAGGCTGAATATAACGAGGACTGAAAACAAACACGTTAAGCTACTTTCTATTTTGTATTAACGCTCATATTTGGCAGTATGGTCGCCTGTTCCTGGAGTCTTTTCTGAAGTTGGGGATGCCGCTTCTGGATAACAGTTTCAAAAGGCACAAGGTAAGCAACACAATTTATAATTTAATAGCAACACGACATGCTCTAATCGGAACCTTAAATGATAAAAAAAACATTAGATTTTTCAATTGGTCATTCAAACAATTTTACTTTGTTCAGACTACTGTAATTGTAATAAGAAATACCGCATTAACCTGAGAATAAGAGAGGAATATTGGTTTGAAATGGATCAAGGTTATCTTGTCTTCTCAAGATGGACGTTCAGAGCCTCCTGAAAACCTTCCAGCTCAGTACCAGGCAGCTCCATCACATGTGTGGCCATTCTAAGGTATAAACGGTGAAGTTTCCAGTCCACTCATCAATGTTTTAAAGTATATTGATCTTGTTTTGCCACATTGTTTGTTGGACCAGATTCGCCAGGACACGAGTCTGACCAATCATGTCCCTGCCTTGAAGAAGAGCCTGGAGCTGTTTGTGTACAGGGTGAAGGCCATGCTGACCCTCAACAATTGTCAGGAGGCCTTTTGGATCGGAAACCTGAAGAACCGCAACCTGAAGGTGCAGAGCAGCCTTTCAGCACAACAGGCGAATCTTGTTTCACCAATGTTTTCACCAACAAATGATGAAATGTGCTGCAGGGGGAAGAGATTTTGTCTCAGAGGTCTCAAGAAAGTGAGGATGATGAAGAAGGGGAGGCAGAGCAGAGGACACCGCTGCCTCAGGATCAGTCAGAGGATGAGGTTCGTGCTTTTTAAGCCTTCTGCAGCCTTCGCTTTCTTCTTTTATAAGCATTTTACAAGCTTTTGTTTAAAATGCTTCACTAACATTAAATTTAGAAGAAATCAAAATCCCCCCCCAGCCATAAATCAACTCTAAATAACCTGGCTGAATATTGCATTCCACTTTAGGGATTACGTGATCCTTGTGGTAAAATTCGGCAGGGATGAGGTTTGTGTGCATGAGCAGATCAGCGGTGCGTCAGTCGATGCCGCCTGATTCTTAACGGTGTGAAGGTAAATCAATACGAGTCAGTCAACAGGCAGTTCAAGCTGAGAGCAGCCCCCCTGCTGAGTGTTAACAGGACCTGCAGAGTTGGAGCTGAGAGCTGCCATCTTTCCTTCTTATTTATATTTAAAGTTCTGTTTCTGGCCTGCAGGTATAAAGCTTCAGTGTTGGATGTTTCCTGTGCTTTCAGGCTCGGGGCTCCGACTCTGAGGAGAGCAAGAGGGTGAATGTAGAAGAAGACGTAGATCAAGACATCACCGATGACTCTGGCACCGATGACTAACTAAAATAATCTGCTGGTTGTTATGAATGTAGGGATTACTGCACCTGCAGGATTTTAGATTAGAACTATCATTAGATCATAGATTTATAATGTTTCTCTCACTGTTCTGGAAGAGAATACATTTATACTTGTTTGCAGGTAAACTATACTTTTGATTTGAGATTTTCAGTCCAATTTGTCATTTTGTATTTGTTGTTTTGTTATTAATTGTTATTCATTTTCTCATATAAATAAGTTTTCATCACCAATGTTTCCTATTGTTTATTTCATAAATGCTCACTGACATGTGAAGTGTAAAAAAATAATGAGCATTCACAATTACTTTTCTATGGCATCACTTTTGTAATGGTACAATATTTATTGAGGATTAGGAAACTTTTCCCACAGAACAAAGGCTGAACACTGAGATCTTTGTCCCAGGAGAAATCTTCTAAAGTACCACAACAATGATTAGTGGAAGCTTTAAGGCTGCAGTTTCCTTTTCTCATGAACAGGATTTGAGGTGTCTCTTAAACTGTCATAGTTGCATTATCGGTGCCTCCTTTGGGAATATAAGCAGAAACCATGAGTATAAAAATAGTAATTAAAGATGTCTGTTTTTCAATAATTTTTTTTTTTTTTTACATGAATCCATTTGTCCCCTGCAGCATCCTGACTCCAAATTTTTATCACAATCATTCATCTTTTTCCAATTTTAAGACCAGCTCCTGAAATTGAATAAAAGACTACAGGATGGTTTGATAACCGAGGTGAAAGTGTGTAGTTCAGTGTCTGATTATTGGAAAGCAATCCTGCAAATCTCGTTCCTCCCGTGTGGATCAGCAGCTCCCAGATTGGCCCAGTTTCGGCTTTATTAGCAGGTATAAACAACTTAACAACTTAGGCTGCAATATCAGGAAAGGCAAAATTAGTAACGCGTGCACTGCAAACATAATCAGGACGAGGATATTTAGGTTAATGATACTGTTTTCTCCATAAACAATAGTTCATTTAATTTCCTAAGAGGATTACTGTTTAATCCTTATATAAGTAACTCAGAGCCCTAAACGAAAACTACACGGAAGTATTTTAGACAACTAGGCAGGATAACTTAGAGAAGTCGATCATTAGAAACGGTGATATAGTTTATTAAAGCAGGAGAAACAGACGTCTTTTGTCAACTCTCGCAGCCTCTGGGATAAATCCATTCAGATTCAGGGGGGGTACGGGTACACCTGATTGGGACAACCTTGATAATGACGCAAATGTACTGCGATCTGGAAATTAAATACAACTTGTTATTTCTAATTAGATCCATAATCAACTTGTTTTTGCGTGTCGTTGTCATCTAGATAGCTTTGGTGTAATCTGCTTTGACAGATTCCCCCCCGTGTGAAGGCGATAATGGTCCTTCCGGGAAGTGTTCTTCACTGTTTGGGGAAATACCACAAACTGGCTTTTTCTGTCAGCTGGAACGTCTGTTTCCTTTCTCATGTGAGGTGAATTCAACCGACAAATCTTGGTCGAATGACACTGTTACAATTTTAAACTGCCAGGTTATTTCCAGTGGCGGCTACTTTTGCTGAACCAGTCTTTTTGTATCTCAGCCAGGGCGACAGATCTAATTTTTTTTCCTATAAACCTCATTGACTGTAGCGCTCTGGGAACCATGTCTGACTTAATTCTGCTGCTCCTGGTGGTTGTCCTCCTGGTGTGTTTGATCGCAACTGTCGGGTTCTTCTTGCTGTACTCGGGACTCCTGACTGATGTGCTTGTAAAAACCGGACCACCTCCCATTCGAAATGTGACTATTGCATACAAATTCAAAGAGGGACCCTACAAAGAGTGCGGTGCAGCCTTCACAGAGAGCTGCAGCATTGGGCCGAAGCTCAGCTCCATCGCTGTCTTCTACGATGACCCCAAACAGGTGAGACCCCACAGGATTGAGCAGATAATCTGAATTTAAACTTGACGTCATGGCGCAACACAGACGAGAATCACAATGTGTTTGGTCACCTGATAAGATCACAGTTACAAGTCCTGGGTGAGGACCGAGTAAAGTCCTTAAGGTCACACAGAAAGGCCCACGTTTCGCATTTGACCCCTGCAGGTATGAACGCGTAGAGAGGGTCACTGGAGCCATGGAGGTGTAAATCAATCCATAAATCATCGTCTGTCACTATTTTAATCTGTTCTCTAACTGAATAAAGCGGCAGATTGTCATCATTTTGAGACACCTGCAGGTTTCCTAATTCTAAGAACGACTGCCTTCCATTTTGTCTGCACACCGACTGATGAGACTTTGTTTTTTAAAAGCAATCTCAGGTTTTCGACTTGGATTGCCAACTTGATTAAATCCGGTCGTACCCGCGTAACACACAGGCTGGTTTAAAAGTTAGAATTTCGCATGTGTGTGTGTCCTGAGCCCGCAGAAGCAGCCGTTCGAAGGAAGTGGGCCTGAATGATGAAACCAGTCAGCTGTTCAATGCCACGTTGCACTGTTGATGTTTTTTCCATCCTCATTTGTGGTTTCAGGGAGCATCAGTGTTTGTCTGCATCTGAGTCATACACACACACACACACACACCACACAGAGAGACAGCCGGCTTCGCACGCATTAAGGAACGGCTGGGGGAAAAAAAACAAAAAAAGAACAGAATCAGCTTTTATTCTGAGTGTTTAATAAGAACATTCCAGCTGGAAGAAGCAATGAATTGCCCTTTAGCCTTGACGGCCATTATGAAAAGCCATGTTATGTAAAAATGGTTGGGATCTCAGCTGAGATCTGTGGTTGCTTCAGCCTGTAGTTCATGGGGAGTTGTATCTGCACCCCAGAAGCGACGCACAACAGCTGCCTGCTAGATGGGATTGTTTGTTCAGATCCCAGTTGCTGTGAGAAGAGCCTCCTCACATCTGGTTTGGAGAACGATAACATTTACTCAGAGACGGCCCTGTTTGTGCCTTATTTCATAAGTTGAGGCAAAGTTAACCGTGTACTCTGCTCTTTTCTCTGATAAGCGCGTGTGTTGTCCCTGCTGGCATTTAAGCCTCCATGGGGGGGGGGGGGGGGGGGGGGGTGTCCGACATGCAGCGTGGCAAAATAGGGGCCCTTGGCACAGCATCTGAAAGTGCACATTTAGCTGCTCTATGTGGTCAGCATTTATAATTTAGTTATTTGCTGCAGCCCTAAAACAAAACACTTCTTTATTTACTTTTCAAATGATTCAGATCATTGCTTTTTTTCTGTGCACGAAGCTTTAAAAAAATAGAAAATAAAATTATTTTTTTAATCCCTAGAGGTTGGTATGAACAGTTGCAGCATTCTCACACACACACACACACACACACACACACACACACACACACACACACACACACACACACACACACACACACAGTGCCAGTCTCTGCCAGTGTACAGGTAGAAAGGTCAGGTATTTAGCTTTTTCTTTCATTTTAACATTATGTATTTGGAGACATTTTTGAGGGAGGCCTCTTAAAGGTTGAATAGACACACCTGTTGAGAAATTTTTGGGGAAATTTTTGGGGAAAATTCAGGTGTGCAGTTTTATACAAGTAAGTCCTCAACAATAAAATCAGTATAGCTGCTTGTGTCTTATATTTGTTGCATGCTGCTGATTTTGCTGAGCCAGCAACAGACTGTAGACGGTTGGCTATGATGTGTTTAATGACAATTTCTTGATTTAAGAAGATCACAAGTCTCTTTACCGAACAAAACCACGTATGTATTCCGGGGAATTTGTTTCCAGTTGACGGTAATATCACCCCATAACGCCTCTCCAAAGTCTGGTGCAATAATTCATGTATAAATATTGACGCAGTCTGATTCAAATATTTACTCTCCTGACTAATTCTAAAGCCTAAAAAGTCAGACAGCAGCACTCGCGTCTTCACAAATACACCAGTTATTTCCTTGTGGGCCTCTGAATTTTGAACTTTTCATTCTCTGAGCATGCAGCTGCTAAGGTAGGGTTTAGTCTGAAGCCTGAATTTGTGAATGTACCTTCATTCTTAATACAGAATAAAACATATGAAGTAGCTGCAAGTACTGTTCCCAGATAAGTTGTTAGTCATACGTGGAATTGAGGAATAGAGTTCTGTTTCCATTATGTAATAAACATCGACTGCCTGTTCCCTTCCTGTACACTAGATGGCAGCATGATCGTTGAAACGGAGGTCTGTTTGGGGGAACATGCCCTAAAACCAAAGAGATGTTTCTGCTCGAGATGGTTCGTGGTCGGTTTCAGCGAGGCAGGAACCATAAATACATACGTTTTATCTAAAATGCATATATCTAATTATAAATTACAGTTTAAAGATGCAGAAAAGGTTGAGAATCAGGCAATGTGGCCCTACTGCAGGGGTTCAATCTGCCTTCTGGCTGTTTTTTTTTTAACCAAGAGAAAATTCTTAATCAACCTGGTGGAAGGTCCACGTGGAATAAAGTCTTTGCTCAGTGGAAATGATGGCATCATTAGCGCGTGTGTCTGCAGGTAATGGAAAAAAAAAACACCCTCTTCAGGCGAAAACCCACCCCTGACTCTCCAGGACAAGCAAAATAAAATGATAGTCACATGAAGACGGGCGCGGTAGTGAGGGATGAGGAGTGGGATCGCCTGGGACGAGGGTTCTTTATTCAGTATGAATCCGTCTTACCTTGAGAGTCTCGCGCTGCTCCAGTTCATCAATTGGAATTTCAGATAAGAGCGCGGAGCTTTGCCACACGCCCAAGTCGAAATTATTAGCATTTTACCGCTGCTTGTCTGTCGGTCGACGGCAGCAACATGAAAGGGGGCCTTCTGGCAAAGTTTCTGCCTTTTAATGTGGATATGAAATGAGAAATAAATACACTGATTTGCTGTAGTCTGCTCCCACTGGTCTTCAAATCAATATTACGCAAGACTGTGGACATGCTCTCGAGTAAAGTGGCCCATTAATGTTTACAGCCATCTTCTCTGGCTGGGACTCTGTAGATCCAGAACTCTAGAAACTATTACAGGTGCATTTTGTCCCCCCCATCCCGGCTCGTGCAATTTTTCTACCATTTCACCAAGCGATTGTATTATATTTTCTTTGTGGTGCTCAGAGCATCAATAAATAGTCATTGATTTCATGAATCAATGACTATTTGAATAATGAGTTAATTGATTAAACTCTTAAAAGCTTATTTCCTTGTAACGCCCTGTAATTCTTCAGTATTTCCTCATTTACCTGTGTGGGAGGTGCTGTTGCCCTTGTCTGTTTTACACCTCAGGATAACAGGTTTGTGCTAATAGTAGCGTAGCATCAAAGATCTGTGGACCAGTTTTCCCCATTGGATTTGACTCCTCCTGTTTCCAAAGGCAGAAAAATATGTAAATAATTGAGACTCACGCCAGAGTGCTTTAATGGAAAAATAGCAGATCGGAAATTTTTTTTGTGTTTGAATTTAGGGCGAGCCGCCCATTCAAACCGGGGCCCTTTTTAATCTTGGAACAGCTGTCAAGTGTATTTTTAGGATGCAGTTTCACAGACATCATCCTTAAAGCTGACAGGCCAAAGATTGGAAACAAGACGGTGAAGGATGCCTTTTTTCTCTGCTCCATCCCTCCTGTCGCCTATAGCGGCGTCTCCAGCTGCATTTAGCGGCGCAGGATGTTTGATTCAACAGGCCGATGATTGTCAGAGCAGACCAGACGTGGTCGGGAAGGCGGGTCGAACATTTGCGGAGCGTGAAGAGAGGCGGGAGGATCCAGGGTCCTGCTGCCCTTTGACATCTGGCTGGAGTGAAGCTGCTCTGGGTCCAGGTGGCCAATGAGCGGCGAAGCAGCCCAACCACCCTGGCTCAAGGAAACGGCGCCCTGCCTCTAGCAGCCTGCTTATGTTTACTAATTTTACATACCAGAGCTCCAAGGATGCCATGTGTAATTACCAGCTAAGCTTGCGAATAGCCTAAAGGCACCGAGCTGCACTTGGTGAAAGGGAGACAGAAAAAAAGACTTTTTTACTAAAGACTGACTCAATACAGCATCAGCGCCCGCGCCTTGTCTCTGCAACACATATAGAATCTGATCTGGAGGCTCCAGGGGCTTCATTTTCATCCACGTTACTTTGAAAAACAGTGATTTTCCTTTCTGTTAACGCTGTTATGAAATTGTTACCAGGAAAGCAATAAATCATTAGCTGGTGTAAAGAGTATATGTTTATGTTTGAGTGATTTACTATTTAATACCATTCCCATTTGATTTAAATAAAGCAGCGATGGACAATAAGCAAAAACCCAGTGTCCTGCATTCCTTACATGCTTAATGCGACATCAGTAACATCATTACGCGTCGCCCTGCAGTTAAGGCTCCCGAGTCCTGTGAATTTTGGTGCACGTAGAACCCCCCAAATGAATGATTAAGACCGTGAACACGTTCTGGGAGTGGCTCCTGTTAAATATTGAACAAGTCAATAAGTGACAAAAACCTCCATGAATTATTGATCAGTCGCTAGTTAACCATTACACAAGACTGGGGAGGGATTCTTTTGAGTTCCCGTGAGGAAAGTGATGTGCTACAGCGTCTTGTGACTCACATTTTTTATCCCTAACTTTGTTTTCTAATGACGAAGAAGACAGAATGGCAGTAAATGGCCAGATGGGAGCAAAACTTCAATCACCATCAATATGGTAGAAATTGTTATTAGGCCATTAGGGTTTGTTCTAATTACTGTTAATGTCAAAGTGCCACTAAAAACAAATGAGGTGAAGTCTGAAATGATTATGATGGTGATCTCGTAGCCGGCAAAAGGATGTATTGTAGTTTGATGTTGAACATGGTGAACAAGGTGAACATTAGTGCCCCTTCTTGTGCAGCCATCCCAGTTCTGAGTGAGCCGACCTGCAGCAGCTGAACCAGGCGTCTGGCTTCGAGCCCCCAGATTCCTTTTCCTTTTCGTCTCTGCCGCGTTTCCCCCTGAAGGGCTGCCGTCGGCCCTCCGCTGGCCCCGACCGGTTATTTCTCTGACACGCTCTCTTTGAGGGCCGTCTTGTGTCCTCTCGGCTCTCCATCTGACAGTTCTTCCCCCTCTTCCTGGAGGATTGGCCCGTTATGTCAGGGGTTCTGGGTTTAGAGGGGATGCGCGTTGTTATCCGGTGAGCTCTCCGTGTGAGCAGTCCGCTTGGAGAGGGAGATGGAGCACAACTTGTTGCTGGGGTCCAGATGGGAAAGATGAGAACTGATTTCTACAAGCAGAGATGTCTTAAACTCCACTCTGGTTCATTTATTTCTCTAAAACGAGCGAGCTGATGCTGCGCTCCTCCAGTGTTAAACGCTCCCTCTCGGCTAATTTGGCGTTTGTTCTGTTGACTGTTAGATGTTTGGCAGTTGTGGCTATAATGAGAGCGGTGATGGTCCTCGGTCAGACAGAGCGCTCATTATAATCGGAATTTTTATGCTCCTATAAGAGTGTCGAGCAAAATTGGAGAGAGTCGATCCTCATTACTGGTCTGCTAATGGGGAATTAGCTCTCTCCGCACAGCCTCTGCATTGTTTCAGAGCCCTCATCCATCACAAATAACCTTTGCCCCTTGGAATGACTTTCCTCTTTAACAGGTCCTTTCAGAGGAGACTGGAAATCCAGCGGAGACCAGAATAAAACCATTTGAGAGGGGAGGTCATGGGCACAAAGTTGGCCCTGGCCTCTGCACCCCCCTCCCCCATTTTAATAAGCTTCTCCAGTCTGTGAAAATCTGCCCTAAATGACCATAACATCACCAGAGCTGAAGTAAAGGATGTTAGGAGATGGTACCCTCTGTTGCTCACCTCAGCCAGAAGGAAGCCGGGGCCCAACCGGATGCGTCTCTGGCAGCTCTGCAGCAGCCCGGCGCAGACGGAACATGAAAATAACTGTTTCAGAATTTCAGTCTGAAAGCCAACCGCTGAGGTGGGGGAGATGAGACAAGCCGAGCCGTGTTCTTCTCCTCCCTAATTGCCTGGAGTCTCCGGGGTGTGATATCTGCAGGGGCAGCAGAGGCCAGATGAAGTCGGGGCCGCTGTTTGTTCTGGCGCTGTGCAGGGTGCGAGTGAGAGCCAGCGCCCTGAATAATATCATTAGCGCACCAGCGGTCTGGATAACAGTTCAGTCATGATGGAAGACCATGAAAGGACAGCTGTCCCGTCCTCGGGGTTTTCAACTGTAGTGTGAATCTGCCGGAAGCGTGGCGACGGCCCAGATCAGGCACGCAGGGTCCTCAGCTCCATTAATGCATCGTCCAACCAGAATAAGGGGTTTTAATACTTGTGAATGGATACTTTCCACTGATGTATTTATCATGGAGCTCCGGAGGAGGTTAACGGCCATAAAGACCAACAGTACGAGCATTTATTTATTTAAAATAAGGCTTAAATCATGTAGGCTTGCTGGGTTTTCTGCCTGCATTTAACAGGCTACAGTTTCAGCAAATCTTCACTTGGCAGCCCCCCCCCCGGAGCAATTTAGAGGTTCCAATCAACTTAATTTTCATGTTTGTGGGAGGGAACCTGGTGTTCCAGGAGGTGAATGAAATGCAGCTCAAATGAAAATAAAATGGATCATGAAACTTTATAAATCCTCACGTCTCCACCAGATTCACCAGTGAGATTAGAAAATTTGAATATTTCTGCTCCCGTCCACGTGACCCCGTTTTAAACGCCTCTTCCTCTTCTCTCATTTTAAACCTACTAATGTTCTTCTGTGGAATAATGAATGAGTAGCATCTCCCGTCCCGCGCTGGCGACCCGACTGCCCGGTGTGTACCATGGTAACGGCTTCTGTCAGGTGACAGCTCAGATTATCCTTTCCAGCAACTGTCGGGCGCCATCGTCACCCGGATGACGTTGATCTCAGGAGGCCGTTCCGGTCTGTCAGCAGTCGGTGCTAAGGTTCAGAACAGGGCGGTGAAAGCGCAGCGCGGTGGAGCAGAGCGTAGGCAAAAATATCCCCAAATGTGAGAAATCGGGTGGAAAAGAAGAGAAGGCTGAAGCATTTAGATGTGATAATTATGTGAGGTTGCTAGGGACAGGGAGACGAGTGTTGCTGGCTCCCATCTGTGTCCCTTCAGTGCCAGGCCCGTCACCAACACAACCACAAATATTCCCTTTTTTCCCCTTTTCATGTCGTCCACAAACAATTGTGCTCGAAGCAAAGATGACGGTCGTGACGCAAATGTCGCCTCCAAATCAGGTCTCGGGCGTCTTCTCCATCCTAAAGCCTGGATTCAGTTATTTGTGAGTGGGAGGACCAAACATTTTTTACCGGCAGCTTCCTGCTAAATATGTCTTTGGACAGACGTGAGCAGGAGAAACTCCGTGGCATCTTTGGCAGAACAAATTGCCCTCGTGTGCACTCACTATTGCAGACATGTGGAGCAGCAGGTGCGCTCGGCGGTCTCCATCCAGCCCAAACAGCCCGCCGGCTGAGCGACGTCCGCCAGCTCTTTCCGTGCCGTTCATCATAAGCGCCGGCGCTCTCTGTGAGGCCTGATCTTTCTAGAACAGACTGGGTTGGAGCTGCCGCGCACGCCGCGCGCCCTGAGGTCGACTGTCTGGAGCATGTGAAGGTGGAGCATCTGCATCGCTGTGAATCAAACCACTTTTATTTCTGCTCCTCCGCATGTGCGTTGATGTTTGCTCCTCCCTCCAGCAGGGGCCGCTACAACATTTCGATGCCGCTGCTGGATCTTAAAGGCTTGTGTGTTGTTTCTGTGCCCCCTCAGAGGCCGCCGGAGAAGTGCCGGTACGCCGTGGGCAGCGTCCTGTCTGAGGGGGAAGAGAAGCCCGACGAGGAGCTGCAGAAGATGTACGAGAAGTTTGGCTTCAAGGTGTTCTCCCTCCCCGAAGTGAGCCACACCGTCACCACCGCCTTCCCGTGCACCACCTCGCTGTCGTATGCGCTGGGAGCCTACAGGGTCTACCCCAAACTCGCCTCCTACATCGAGGTACGTAGTCCTTTTCGCCAGTCCTGTACTGGAACCCTAACCACTGACCCAGCACCTAGTGACCTACCGGTATAGAAAACGTAAATTTTGGGAGTAAATGTGAACTTCCAGCTCAGATCAATGCAGCTACATTGACCACCACTGAAGCGGAGTGGATTCCCATCAATGATTCACCGGCGCTGCTATTGGCGGGTCTGGAAGGTGCAGCCTTCCCTTCGCTCACTCTCACTCCTGATGAAAGTGGATTAAACCATGAGATGGAGTCTCGCTCAGGTGCTGTGAGCGCATTAACAGTAGATGAAGCCTCCTGTCCCCCAGGCTCACATTTCCTCAGGACAGAACCCTGGAAGTTATCGACGTTCACCCATTTTGGGCGTCACGCTGCATGAATAATGTCCCGCATATGTTTGTATACGTGAGTGCAAACATGCAGAAGCTTCAACATCTGCTCATGTGTTTATTTAAGCTCCTGCTTTCTGGGGTTTATAAAAAGGACACGTAGGTCCACAGAAGGCATCTAGAGTCTAGCCTTCACCTTGTTTTGAGAAGAAGAAACTTTCTCACATTTCTGTAAACTTCCTGTTTGTATTTTGGTTATTTTGCATGCGAAATGACGGCGACGCCGACCTGGCGCGAACCGCCCAGTGGCCTCTGGTCACAATTCTCCAGCTTCCTTCTCATTTTGTTTTCCCAGCTGTAGCTCTGCCAGCACAAACTCTTAATGCGTGCTGACCCAGGCCGACCTTTTAGAGACCTTCCACCAGCGTCCCCGTTAAAATTTAGCGGCATTCCCTTTAAACCCCTCGGCTCTTATGCCAGCGTGCCCAGTGTCGGCGCGCATCTTCTGCCAGCACGCCGCTCTTGTCGTCAAACTAGGTGATGTCACCACTGCGAAGGCATTAGTTTTTACTGCCTCGCACTTTCACTGCCACGAGGCGAGAGCCCTTGTCCGAGCCCATCAGTCGACGTGGGCGGCGTGACGGCTGTTAAGGGGCCCGCTCTGGTGCGGGAGGATGTGCTAATAACACAATAACAAGCGGTTTGAGCCGTGGAGTGGCAAGTGCACCGCGCGCAGCCGGGCTGATGAATAATGGAGCGCGATTTAGAAAGCTCGGTTAGAGCGATGTACGTGCTAGAAATGTCTGCCTATATGTCCGTATGATTAATTAAGTAGATTTGCAGAACGGGGGGCTTCAAAAGGAGGGAAACACTCGCGTGACGCTGGCGTTCTCCACATCTTGGAGGTTTTCATCTGTAACTACTGTTGCCACCGGCAAACAGTGGCGGAGTAAATCTATATGATAGATGGGCACCTGCAGTGAAACAGTCAGTTTTACAGGGTAACACTTTCCAAAGGTTGGTATTCAGTAAGACAAACACCGTCCCCGTTCCCTGGGAGACCGTTCCCAGACCGGGGAGTTCCGTTACCACAACAACGCTGGCAAAGTCCAAACAGTCAGGCTGACATCACAAAACTGATGTTCCTGTGTGAAGGGCTGTTGATTAATACACATGCTGGAATCTTTATTGTGTTTTATTTCAATGGGGCCAATTAAGTGTGAAAGCTGCCCGAGTTGGTCCTGAACCAAACTGCCCCGCGGTTAAAATAACAAATTCCAAGATGTTGACAGTCAAGAGCGTATGCGGGGAGCTGTAGGGTCATTTCAACAGATTCCAAGGTCTCCTCCAGCTTTTTATATATATTTTTCCATCCGAATTAACTACAACGCTAACAAGAGGCATCGGAACGACCACTGAAGGACAGAATAGTTGTAAAACCTGCTGAAATTTACTGTCTCGCCATCACTGTCTCCACAGCGGTATCATCAGACTACGGCGCAAAGGTTTTTGTGGCTTTGTTGCTATAGCAACGGCTGTACAAGTATTGATTAGCGCAGCTTTAAGCCTTATTAGTGCTTAAAGCTGCATTTTAAGCTGATGCTGTCCCAGACCGGCCCAGCGTAACGCGCTGCCGGAGACGCAGGTGCGCCTCTCGGCCTCTGCAGAGCAACACTTATCAGACAGCCGCTTGTGTGTGTAAATGCCAATTTTCTCCCCAACTCTTTTCTCCACACTTGCCCTGCTGCAACACACATACACGCACACACACTCAGAAAAAACAGGAATGAAAAGGTAAAATCACAAAATAAGCGCTGTCTTATTTGGGCGACTTCATCAAAAGGATCTCCTCAGAAACTGTCCCAGTCGTTTACCGATCCTTGAAGGTTTGGAGTTTCTTTTCTCCTTTATTTCACACTACGGTCACAGTTTCGTCCGCCTCGAAGGCATCGCAGCAATTGGAACGCGCTCGTGTGCGATCTGGCGTGGGTGGGATCTAATGTATCCTGTCTCATTCTGTGTCGTAGCATTTTAAAAAATACGCCGCGCGACACAAACAGTGCCGATGGAACGGGCCGGCACAGTTTGTGCCGCGGGTTCGAGTCCGCGCTGAGAGCACTGTTGAAGGAGGACGGTTTGGTGTAAATCTCACCTGCGTGTGTCGCCGATGTCACTCTCACGCGGAGCGTCGAAACGCTCACCTCCGCTCCGCTCATGCTTTATTCACCAGCTGCTCTCCTTCATTCTTTGATGTTAATATTTGTTGAATTAAATATCCACCATTCGCCTCGCCTGTCTCAGGGATCTATATTTTTAATGCGCCGGTCTGATCTGGGGGTGAATCGGTGGAGCAGTGCTGAATTCAGGCGTAGCCGCGCTGTAAACAACACCTGAGTTTTGAGGCCTTGGTGCTGGTTTGATGCTTCAGTTGGCTGAATACAGATTTGTCTCCTCGCTCCGTTTCTGCACTGCCGGTGAAACAGAGCGGTTGTGCAACTCTTGTCATGGTTTCTCTCTTTTGTTCAACAACTTTGCATCAGCTTGAAGTGTCGCGCGCACTCACACACACGCATGCGCGCGCACATTTATCAGTAATAACTCTAAATCGTGTTAGCGCTGTGAAGGCAGTTATTTTCCCCTCCACATCAGGTAAAAGAATCCTCCCACTCCCTGCTTCATATCTCGCTATTTCTGAATGTCGCGCCTCATCAGAAGGCTCCTTTGTTGTTCCCCGGCTGACGGGACTGAACACTTTGAGGAATGAGTTCTTTTGCGGTGTTCTGCAGCTCATTTTTGTGTTTCCCGCTACAGTGATTGCATTAACGCACGCGTTCATCGTCTCGATTCGCCAAACGCTAAGATGCTTTATTAGTGGGCGGGGTCATCAGGGGCCACGAGGGTCATCCCGGCTGCACAGAGCTGCTCTCCCTGTTATGTCGGTTTTGTGTGCATTGTCATCATCTGTGGAGAGGATTACACGCACCTCTCAGCCTTGCTTTTGTCAGGTAATGAGGAGCCCGCTCCGACCCAGCGGGGTCATGGAAGGCGTGGCGAGACTTCCCCGTGTTTAAAGCCCGTCAGGCTCAGGGCGACGGCTCCCTCCGCTGTCTGCTCGGCAGTCTGTGCGTGGGAGGGTGCCTAGTGGCGCGGCTCGTGGACGCCGGGGCATCGAAGCGCGAGCGAGCGTGCACCTGATGGCCCCGATTGCTTGAGAGCGCGCTGAAAATTTATGTTGGAGGGAGACGTTGCCGTCCTCTCCTCCTCGTGCGTTTCAAAATATGCCTTGTGATAAAAGCAAGGGAAAAGACTTCCATTATTAATGCTGTCATTCCACTGTCTTGTCCCTCCATATTTTTATCGATTAACTCTTCAGGACCCTGAACAATTACCTTGGAATAACTGAAGACACTTGTCCTGAGGCAGAAATCCGGAGACTTGCTTTTTTTTTTTAATATCATGTATTTATTAAAACTCCTTCATTTCCTCTCAGCCTGCAGAGGAACCTCTGCCTCTGGAAACATGCGGCTATATTTAGACACTAGTGACGCTGACGACAGTTCCATCACCTTTTTTCTTTTCATTCCTGCGAAGACAAAAGCAGCAGTGCTGGAGTAATGTGTACACTCTGGGCTCTGCCTGTAATTTCACATAACGCATGCAGGAGCAGCCTCGGAGCAACTTTAATTCACTTTCCCCGCCTCTCGCCGCTTCCGTGTCCTTTGCTGCATTTGTGTTTGCGTTTACGCCCGAGCCCTTCCGAAGATGAAGGAAGATGCGGGTGATGAAAGCCTCATTCCTCTTGTTTTGTTCTTAAACACGAGCGCAGCGGTGCACACGTCTCATTACGGTTCCCGGCCCCGCTGTGCCTGGACCGTCTGCCCTCGAATGTTCCCTTGTAAGTGCCTAATCTACTTGCACTTTTCAAGGCGGCGTTGTAAACATTTAAGCCGCGGGAGGCTGTAATCATTCTGGTGTTCTTGTCGTGTTTTCTCCCAGGCGCCTGTCCTCCATGGCGGGCCAGCGATGCAGTAAGTGAGGTTGATAGCAGACAGAAGCGTCGGTGCCGTTCTCATTGATCCCTCTCTGCCTCCAGATCTGGGACACTCATCGTCACGTATTGCTGCCAATTAGTCTCTTTCTAGCGAGCCCTTTGACAGGTAGCATTTTCACAGTTTTCTTCTTCATTATTTTCTTTTTTTTGTCTCTGTGCTGTTCCTGCTGGGGTAGATCGGCCCCACAACCACCCAGCCACATGTATAAATGATGGTTGCCATGGCAATGTCACCACCAAGGCGTGGTGCGTTCATGCAGACGTACAGAAAAATTGAATACGCACTGAATTTGTCTTTACATATCTGCACAGACTTCTGAAGGAGCTCAGAAGCTGAATCGCTGCCTGAATAATTCCTTGCGATTTAATTGCAGCACTTGTTTATCCTGGACTAAAGGTTTCTTCATCCTGACCTTCAGGGTGGGCAGCAGGAGTTTTGTCTTTCCACAGAAGGTCATCCATGTTGGCCAATCAGGTGGTCTGTTTGCATAGAAGCTCATATGATGTAACATGTGAAAAAGATAAGAATACTCTAGCTTTCAGGCTGCTGTGAGACGAGGCAAATATCCAGTCAGCCACTGGATCGTTCTCCACCAGGGGTCGGCAACCCGCGGTTCTTTAGCGCCGCCCTAGTGGCGCTCGGGATTTTTTTTTTTCAAAAATATGAAAATGGATATAATTTCTGTAGGAGTAAAAACATGACAAACAGTCTTAAAGTTTTCCAATGCTTTAAAAATGTGTAGAAAAAATATTTAATTTCAACAACTCTGTCAAGAAAGATTTATATAAGGATTTTATTTTTTTGCACCTCCAGACAGATTTGTTATTTTGTTTTGTTTTTTGCTCTTTCAACATTTTGGGTAACCGACCCCTGTTCTACACGATGGGGACGTTCTCCTGTGATAAAGTTTCACTGTGAGCGAGCCAGGCCACAGTCACGTCGTCATGTAATTGACATGCAAGTACCTCATGTTGCAGGTATCAGCTGAAGCTGATCCTTCATGAGGTCCTGCAGGGACGACGACCTTCATGCCGAGGAATTCCAGGAGGTGATTAACAGCTAATGAAGAACTCGGATATGTAGTGTTTAAGAAATCTGATGCACGTTCGTGCGGGCAGAGCTGAGCAGCGGAGTGCGAGAACTTGTAATGAAAACTCCTCCGCCCCATCTCCAAAAACACAGAACATTGAGGATGATAACAAAAGGGTTGGGAAATTCAATAAAATGGAGAGATTAGATTCAAGAGGTGCAATTTTCAGAGACTGTGACTCACAAAATGAGCAATAAGGAAGAAGCTTTTTTCTTTTCCCTCCCCAAGAAATATAGAGGGAATGATGCTGGAATATGATGCGGAGCTGCTTTTTTTTATATGCTGTTTTCTGAACATTGCAGGATTAATATTTCATAAACGAAAGCCAAACTAAGTCCAACCACTGTTGAGCGCATCAGAACTGCTGAGCGCTGGGCTTTATAGAAGCATCCTTCTGGCCGTGAGCTGAGAAAAGACGGTGATCAATGAGACAAAGTAGGAACCCGTCGAGAGAGTAGTGGCCCAAATTGCTTGCCTCTGTGGTTTCTCGGTCAGACTTCCATTTTCTTCCACGGAACACCAGTTTCAGGGTTCAGCCATCAGCAGACACGTTCACTTCCATTTAAACACCGCTGCTTCTGCAGCTAAAGGTCAATATTTACTTTATCTCTGTACTCTAGTTAGTAAATGTCACCAAAACAGCAGCGAGACCCTGTTTCATCATTAGTTTGTGCCCATATGTTGATGCAGAACCGAGCCTGGGCGGACAGAGTAGCGAGCCCTCCGGGATTATAAGAGATGAGACAGCGACGTCTGAGCCTAAAAAAGCTCCGTGGGTACAAAAACGCACGAGTTTGAATGCATCATCCTGTGCGAATTCTAATGCTAATGTAACGCAGATGTCAACACCATCATCTTCTATTGGCCTGAGCAACATATCAACCCAACAAGAGTCCAGCCGCCTCCCAGGAGGGGGGGGGAGCATGTTTATTTGAGGGCGCACTGAAGCATGACCATGAGGATGGAGGAGGGTTATGCATGCGTGTGGACGCGCTCTGTGTGGGCGTGTGCCTGTGGATGTGTGCGACGTTGTTTAGATGGAGAGCTCATGTTTTCCATGTCACCGAGTATGCGAGTAATAAACCAGGCCGGCGAGCCCCATGTGAGCCGCCTGATCACATTAGGGTGCTGCAAATTGATTGTAAGCGCATAGTTGTCTCCACCGGAAAGTGCTGCTGATCGTGGGGGCGGGTGAGCGTGCCGTCCCCTAATTTGATCACTCAGAATCTAATGCAATCCGCATCGCGACAGCCAGCGCGGATTGGGATTAATGTGCCGATAGGCTAATCAGGGATGCAGAGGTGGAGCAAAGTTAGGCTAGCAGAGAACGCCACCGCAGCCAAACTTGGCGGCGTTGGCGCACGCTTGAATGCGCATTACCTAGTGACGTTTGGTTTTTACAACCGGCTTCGAGCTGCAGGGATGGACGGATGGACGGATGGACATCAGACCGACCGGGACAGAGAGGCAGCAGACGTGGGCTCTGTGGTCGGATTCTCGCTGACCTTATATCAGACGGGTGGAAATGAACAGCGGCGGTGATACGGTTCCTGCCACCGCCATTATCTCCTGTCACAGTCACCTCCCTCGTCAAATACCACATTTGCATGACCTGAACACAGCACCGGCACGTGCGCCCCCCCACCCCAGGATGTCCAGGCGTGACTCCTCTCCCATTGTGGTTTCTGCATTTCTTCTTCTAAGGCAGTGGCGTTTAGGATATTTAAAGGAAAGACACCGAACATGTGTCCCGTTTGATGAGGCGCACCACTGTGTTCTCTCACGATGTGTCACAGGAGCGTTTTTGCTCCTGACAGGACCAGCCCGGTTCCTCCCTCACCTTTCTACCTATCCCATCGAAGCCCCCGCCACGTTAACCGGAAGGGTCGCCATCCAGGTGGAAGAGGCCCCCCCGAAATAACCTTCACACCTACTGAGGAGGGAACGATCCCAAACGTGTCTAAAAATCGCAAGCTCTCGCCATCGCGATGTTCCGGCCTCAGAACCAATGCTAAAGCCTTTATCTGTGGGGGGAGGGGGGATTTGTCTGAGGGTGTTTTAACCGTCTACATGCCACAGGTCCCAGACCAGGCCCGTCCTCCTGCACCACCTCCGTCTCCTCCTGCGGTCTTTATTGGCTTTTCCCCTCTCATCCCCGCTCTAATATTCTTGTTTGTCTGGGGGGGCTGGAAGCCTTATGAACCGGGGGAAAGGGTAACGTTGCCGGTGTCAAAGTGCAACGCTAAGCCATGCAACCCCGGGAGAACTCCCCGGAGACAAATGATCACATTTAATGTGTTTCACAGTTGGGCCGCCACCAGTGAAATGAGAAAAGCTTGCCCCCCCACCACACACACGCCTGCACACCAAATATGAACCAGCACAGGAGAATATCGTAGGAGGGAGAGACACGAGTGCACGGGTTTGTGTCACTGTGGGCATTTTAATGCCGATGTCGTGTTTCCAGAAGAACTCGTGCTCGTTCCTCTGTGAACTGAAATAAAGACAGCTAAGTGGATGAGTCCATTTATTAATGCCATTCATGAAGCCGTCGCTCAGAGGAATGACGCTGGGCCGGATCATGTTGAAATCACCACCAAAATATAAAAAAATAAGCATCAAATCTGTGCGGTAGTCGAGTCAATGCTACATCCGAAGTATGAAAAGCATATTAAAATTCAAATTAAACTTGTTAAACTACTGTTGCGGTGGCGCTCTTGAGGCCAAAAGGAGGAATAACCAGCACTTAGGAACACAAGCTGGTTAATAAAAATGACACGCCCAAACTTTTCCCTCTTTAAAAAACCAAACTTTATACTAGATCAAAAGAGTGTAGAGTTGGCTTGACAAAAGACGCAATTACCCAGAGCAGTCTTGAGAGAGTGTTCAGGTAGATTCAGACTCTTCTGTCAGATCCCTCCTGTGTCTTGCTGAGTTCTGTTGCCCGGGTGATCCTGAGAGCCTTCTTTGCATTCTCTAAGAAAATACACCGACCCAAGCTCAACGTATCACAGCGACGGGAAGTATAAAGATTTGACCTTCGGCTGCATCTGCAGGGAAGACGCATTATTGTTGTTGTTGTTATTATTATTATTATTAGTAGTAGTAGTAGTAGTAGTAGTAGTAGTACAGTGGGACCTCTACTTACAAAATTAATTGGTTCTGGAAGTTGTTTCGTAATCTGAAAATTACGTAAGTAGAGACGCATTTTCCATGTAAATGCCCTAATCCGTTCAAAGCCCCCAAAAATTCGGACATAATTTTTTTCATAAATCATAAAAATGCATCAAAACATGTGACAAATACATGTTAGAATTAGATTACTGCAATAAATGTAGGAATTCAGTGCAAGGCTTCTCCAGGAACAAAATGAGCTTTATTACAGGCTAATCTTACATTAGCCGTCATTACTAGCAACGAACGTTAACACTTGTGGTAACACCGCCATCTAATGGACAAACATACAAACACCCACAATAAATAAAAGTGAAACGAAGGCGACGCTGGGATACACACAAACATGTACATATTGACGTCCCTCCTAGCCAATGGGATGACAGGAAAATGCTCGGCGATAGCCAATGGCAGAGCAGCTACAAGCATGTTTGCGTTCGCTAAACTCCGCGAGCTGTGAGCAGCAGCGGTAGCGTATTTTTGCCTTTCGTATCCTGAAATTTCTTTCGTAACAAGAGGAAATATTTTCCCGTTGAGACGTTTCGTAACCTGAAAATTTCGCGTGAAGAGACGTTCGTAAGTAGAGGTCCCACTGTATTAGTGTTGTGGTCATTACCATTTCCATTAGTAATTAACATCACATATCATGTCAAACATCAGGAGAAAGAGAACCAACTCCCCTATGGTCCCGAGGAGCCTGTGCCCAGAGCACTGCAGCCTCCTCCAGCCATTGATTTCAGCCGCCAGTCCTGCGCTTTGGGGCACCGTCACGAGTGCCGAATCCCTCGCTTCTCAATTGCCGTCAGCCATGTTTTACCCTGTGTGCTGAAGTCTGAGGGCACCTTGTCCTCGTGGGGCTTATCTACAGCTCAGTGGTGCGGCTTGACCAAAGGTAGCGGCCAAATCTTCTGCTGTACCAACTTCTTGCGGAACATTCTCACGACAGAAGCCAGTGCAACTGCGCTGAAATGGTGACACGATAGCGTCGTTTAACGCTCGTCCGCAGTCACCCATTTGCTGAACCCCGGTGTTTATGAGGCATGGCGATGGCTAGCATCTATACGGTAGCCGTGGGGATCTCTTGGTGCCTCTGGGAGCTGGTTGGTTAAAGATCGCCCTCGATGGATGCGTGAGAGGTGCTTGCAGATGAGGAAAATAACATTCTGGGGATTTTTCTGGTCCTTTATCTCATGGTCATAAACAACTTTGTGAGTGACCTTCACATAATGAAACGAAAGGGTCGCGTTGCCGTGTGGGCTGCCTTGCTTCCTTTCTTCTGCCAGGTAGCTAAATTAGCTGCTCCCTCCTCTCTCGTTGGCGCGCTCTGCCAGATTTACATAAAAGGGGAGATGGGAGCAACAGGAGAGCGAAGCAAACGATCGCTTTGTGTTCATCATCTGGTGTTTATAGATGTGGGGAGCCTAAACACAACATGTTGTAAAACTGTGCTGTTCGGAGAAAGTTAGCAAGAGAACAGCGAATGTTCTAGCTGTTCTTTATAATGTTCTGTGAGCTTCGTTGGACTTTCTTGTTCTCTTAATCTGATTTCTTCTCTCCCCACACCTGGAGCGAAAGTGTCGTTCCTGTGCTTCTACCAGGTTGCGCAACCTCAGAAATTCTCAAATGGAGTTTGGTGTAAAGTGGAGCCAGGAGTGTGATTGTGCGCATGTGTGCGCATGCCTGTGTGGTTGTGTGTGGGTCTCTATGCTCTTCGCTCACGGCTGCTAATTGGAGAGAATCATCTATAAATAGAGTTTCATGGAATCTTTATACTGGAAGTGGGGAGATGACTCAGTTTCAGATACTTTGTATGTCTCTATACGTGTGTTTATTTCTTTGCATGCATGTGTGTGTGTGTGTGTGTGTGTGTGTGTGGGGGGGGGGGGTGTTTTCCCTCATTTGATCTGACTGTTTTCATCCGTGTTTGCTGTACATTAAGATCGTGCTATTACAGCATCGCTGTCTCTGCTGAGAGCAGATTCATCCTCTCCTCATCAGCACAGTGAGGAACACTTTCATACCCCCCCCCCCGGGACCTGTTGGCAGCCCACTGTTCTCTATATATTTCCATGTCTGGGTAACTTTTTTTTTTTTCATATGCGACAGAAAATGAAGATAAATAGTTCCCCAGCGTTACACAGTGAGCTGGGAACACATTTACATTTCCGTTTCTTTCCCAGGCTCATTTGCATTCCGGCTCATTTTCTCCCTTTCTCATCCCAGCTGAATTACGTGTTTTTGTGTTTACCCAAGTGGAGCGATATCCACAGGTGATCGTCCACAGACGCAAGTGAGCGCTTCGGCTCTTGCTTTGTAAACGCTGAAATGATGCCCCGTCTGATTTGAGGCTGTCACGTCCGCCACAGGAACGGAGAAATGGAGCAGGAGCAACAGGGCTTTGCTCACTTTATGGGAAAAGCCGATGAGAATTCCCACAGTCTCCAAACACAACACCGCGTCTGCTCTTTTTGGTAACGACAATGAGGTTTTAGACCGAATGTCCCACTCTGTCCTGCCAGTTGAGGAGCCAGAGAAAGGAGGATGCTTGATGGTTGGACTGGTAGAATGTTTGAGGTGAGGCGTCACCAGTGGAACCCAGTGAGTGACGGCGTGTGGCAAACAGACGTCATTTCAGCTTCCTTCCCTTTTTTTCTGGTGTGCACGTTTAAGACGGCTCCGGCTCTTCAAAAGACATCCGGCAGCCACTCTGCGCACCCCCACGTACGTCCTCTGCAATCCCTCAGATTAGCAAAGTAGCTGCGGACTCCGTGGGAAAGGGCTGTGGAAGAGGGGGTCTTTAACGGAGACCGTTGCTGTGGCAACAAGCGCCGTTAAGTCCGCTGCCCAGCACTGAAGTAACCACACAACCACGTTGCCGGACATGGGGGACGAGGGACAGGGAGGGGGACGCGCCTACCTGGATGAAGGCGTGTGAAGAAAAGTCCTTCAGAACTGATTTCAGAGGATTTGATGAGTCTTTGTTTCTCTCCCACCGCAGCTGCTTCCCCGAACAAGGACTCTTTTCCAAAGGTGTCTCAATCCGGGTCCTGACGTGCCAGAAATGCTGCAATGCGCCGTCGTTTGTTTTGACCACGTCCCCAGATGAGTTACCCTGACGTGCACCTGTCCTACCTTGGCTTCTTTTCTGGCGATGGCTTTCCCGACCGCCCTCATTGGCGCCGCACTGGCTCATGGGTGGTTTTGGCAGAGACGATCGGTTCTGCTTACGGCTGCATTTTCCTTCACGTCCAGATTTGTCTGAAGCTCCCCGCCTTAAATACCAACGCTAGAACTGTGATGCCGGCGTCCGTACTTCCGTTCGCCTGTCGGATCATCCGTCAGTTTGTCACTCAGTCTCATCCGTCAGGTAGAGGGGACAGATTTTTGGGGGTTTTTTTGCCCGTAGAACTGCAAGAATTAGATTAATAAATCGTGGTCATGCTTGCCAGCCGCAGTAACAGCTGTGCCTTGGCCCGGCGCAGGGCTGATGGCGCTGAAACCCAATTTCCAGGTGCTGTTGACAGGAAAGTGAATGCAGCAGCTTCTGATTTTGTTGTTATTAAAAAGTTGCACGCCGGCACGGCCTTGTGAACGTCTGAAGTACATACTTTGAAGCACGGGGGTAGGTGAAATGCATCGTGGGATACCTAGTAGAGCAAGTGACTGTTGGCAACCTGTAAACTTATGAGCGTCGGCAAATGCATCTTTTGGGTGTGTGACTATTTTCATTTACCTGGAAAAATCCCTCAAACCCAAACTTTCCCAATTAAGGTGTCGGACTTCCCCAGAATTCCTGACTGATTGGTGGAACAAACTTGTGGCTTTTATCCCAAACTTTGCTTCACTCGAGTTTTGATCGTTTGGAAAACAAAAGCAGAAAAGTTTGAAGATTTAAGTAAGACCTTTTGTGTGTTGTGAGCCTGATTTCAAGGCATTTCCTGGAACTTTGAGGTGTGGTGGACATACATACCACATCGACGACCGAGATCTTTAAAAGGGTAAAAAAGTTTGTGATAATTAAAAATTCCCGGAAAAGCTGGTGGTCAGCTCTTTTCAAGTGGGAATGCAGAGCTTTTAACGAAATTCCTTGATTACGACCGCTATGACAGATGGAAATTAAGTAAATACGGGTTGTCACTGCTGTTTGAAAGACATTTATAGTCATCCACCAGTATGAGAAATGCTCAAGAGAGTAATAGAAAGCACATGTAATGATCAACGCCAGGATGAACGTCTCCAAGGAGAAACATAATGTATTTAAATGGATAAGACGGAAGAACTCGGAGATGGAATAATAATGAAAGTGGCATTTGAAGATAAAGTTGGTCCCGCAGAGACGGTGGATAATGAGCACCTATAAGGGATGGACTGACAGCGGCTGGGGGGACAGCGAGCATCCGGGGTGATGAAAAGATGTGAAACAGACGTGCAAGTAAAGGGCTCCGGCTCTTTCACGAGGGCTTCTGACGAGAATTCTCTTTAACGTTCATTTCACAGAGGTTTGTCTCTGTTGAGTGGACAGGTGGGAGTCGAGACCAGGCCATTCGGTAATCCCTTGGCCTGGAACCGAACCCTCGACCGTCACGCATTGATCCATAATCTCTAATGTTTTCTCCCGCCGGTAGAAGCGGAGCGACGGCAAAAAGGAGACGATGAAGGACGCGGACTTTCATGCTCTGTCACACTCGGATCTGAGTGTCGCTTTCCTCCGATCATTGTTCAAATATCGCTTTCATCATTTTATGCTAATGTTGCTAGACTCATCGCCAGCCCACGGTTTAACTAACACACTGGGAAAACTCCCACTCATCCAGATGGCCCGTCTGCGTCCGGGCGCCAAGATCTGTGCGAGAATTCTTCGTAGGACCTGAAGCGAACAATATCGACAGGATGGTGATGACTAAAATGATCTGCCGCTCGTCTTACTAAAGGGCTTAATAATAATCAAAGAAACTTTGGGGACATAAACACGTATTGACAATCCAAGTGTGGGTTCCTTTACTGCTAAACTGTCGTTGTCCAGTCAATGAACCAACTGTTTCTGGTACACATGTGCATCGTTTTAGTGGAAATATAAAAATCTAGCTCTCCCATGGCTTCTGTTAAAAAGCAGATCACACCTTTGTGCTTGAAGGTTGCAGTAAATGCTATCGTGGTAGAGAACGGGATCAACAGAGTGATAGCTCTGTTGCTGCTTCCCTCTCATTTTGTCTTCCCTCCACATCCCTTTTTTCGCTGCTGCTCTGTCTTTTGGGCCCAGCGTCTGTTCAACTGTACCCTTAAAACACAGTCATTAGTGCAGGATCAGCCTGAAAAGCACAGTCAGGAGCTCGGTGAGCAAAAGCTGCATGTTAATTGTAACCATTAGGCTGCTGTGCTGATAGAGCGCTAATAGAGGGGGGTCGTCGGCCTAAACATGGCCTCTCGCTCCACGGACACTAGCGGGGCTATTGTGGCTTCTGCAGCCTCAACAGCTCCTGGTTTGAAGCTGACACCAGATCGCCCCTGCCTGCATCTATTCCCCCTTGATTTAAGGAAAGGAGGCGTGGAGCTGAAGCAAATTGCTACGTTTGGCGCAACCTAAAAACATGCCATTAGCCGGAAGTTCGTTTCCAATTTGCTGCTTTGTTCTCTCACTGAGTTTTCTTTTTTGTCTTGATGCCTATGGATGTTATTTAAAGTTTTAGGCTAAATTGTTCCACATTATATCTCGAGATGGTATATTTTAGAAATATTCAGATTAAAATATTGCAAAATTCTGGTCCAGACAAGAAGGAACTTAAAATATTCCTCTCCTGACATGTTTAAAAGATGGGAGTATTTGAACATTTTAGCTCTGATTTTAATTCTTGGTAATTATTTTGGACTTGGTTAAGTTTCCTTTAATATGTATTCATTTAAATTCAAGTGAAAAAATTTAGTTTTTGTTAATTTAATTTCTAGTGGGAAAAAAAACAAAAGTATGTATTTTTCCAAACTACTTTTCCAGGGGTCCAGGGCAGGATTCCTGCACAGACTAATTACAATTTCAACTTTTTAAACACCCAATAATTTGCATTGGGATTCTTAAATACTCATGAATGAATTTGCATGCAATCATCCAGTTTGTAAGTGAAATCCGTGTGGGCACGAAAGACAAAAGTCATTCGGCGAAAAACGGCGCTGCTAGAAACAAAGCGAAGTGCGCAGGCGACGTCGCTTTAAATGCAAATGAGCGGAGAATTTGGAGATAAAGCCATCACCTGAGCAGAATTCCGCTGCTGCCGTCACTTAGCGTGCACGCGGCGACACGTGTGTTGCGATCTCTTCCCGCCCTGGCGACAGGCATTGGCGCCATGGTTTATTCATGACCGCTCGAATTTTAGGCGGCGCCGGTGGAGGAATTCATAGAGGGCGGAAGACGTCGATGAGGTGGTTCGATGTGTTGAGGGAACATTTTTCACATCTTATTATTTATCCTTTTCCTCTGCCGTCTTCCTTGCTTGGCCAATCCTCACAAAACTCCAGACAGAACTCATTACCACCACATTAATCACACCATTGAGATGCTAATTATAATTCTTTTTCTCTATTGTTGAACACAAGGCTCCCGCCCCCTCCTGCCACAGCATTAAAGTGCAATTCGCTTTAAAATAAGATGTGTTTTTTTTAATTGGATTGGCGGTTGGTGTGTGTTGGAAAGCCACTGGTTGGGAAACGGCTCCAATTTTGGGTCCTCAGCTTTGGGTTTGTGTGAGTTCTTCTGTTGTAATAATCAACAAACTGAAAGGATTGACCAGTTGCTCCTGCGGCCCCCAGGTTTAGATGCTCCCTTCCTACGTGGCGTGCACGTGTAAACCACACCTATTGAAACAATCGCTTGATCTCTCTGTTCACATCTGCTCCTGTTAATTGTGTCTCATTAGAACCGGAGATATGAATATCGACGACATTACACTTTCAGATTAAGAACTCAATTAGATGAGGAAAATCAGTCCGACTTTTTTTAAAGAACGAGTCACTTTTCATATTCGTTTCCACGCCCATGATTCAATGCGAAGTTTTAATGGCCACGACTAATTGACTTCAAACCCCCTCCAATGTTCTTTCTTAATGGTCCACTGCATTCAATCACATGTGTTCAGAGGAAACTCTGTGCTTATTTGAGACATTCAATAATTTTAAATCTTTTTTTTTCCCTTTTAGCTTTAAGTCTTGTTATCCTATTGTTATGAAGTCTCAATGAGGACATTTTTCACCAGCTGCAGGATCATGAATCTAGCTTCATAATGTTACACTGCAGGATAAAAGCACTATTTTTCAGCAGACACCAGAGCTGATTGCACATTATCTGTTTTTCCGTGCTGTTATTTAAACAAGTGGTGGACACTTGTGGCGCAAAGCCATAAGTTCCACACCCGTTGTCCGCGAGACGGTCGCTGCAGCTTTAGTCATCTTAACATTTGATTTGTGCTATGTTAGCATTAGCCTGGCTAGCAAAGATGACGTGTGGGTGGTGGTGTGAGCAGGTTACCGTGGCCATTTCATATTGAACAGAACCCTCATGCTCGTCTCCATCAGGCCAGATGACCTTTCATTGATTTTCTAGTCTAGCGCTCCAACAAATCTGACGACTTTAAGATCAGCGCATGATTTTAAAGTGATTTTTGCTTCGGTCTTCAGTGTTCTCAGAGGTGGAAAAGGCGTGCCTGTGTGGGAAGACTTGGGAGGGCTCTGGAGACGTCGGTTGCTGCTGACAGAGACGCTGCAGTTGGATCTCATCTGTGTGTAGCTTCTCCCCGATCGAACGGGTGCACGCGGAGGTTACCACAAACCCGTTGCCCCACTCGCTCCTTTACAATTGTAGCGATGGCATTTTCGGTCCCCCAGAACTCTGCAGTTGCAGCCGCCGGTGGTCATCTCTGTGGTGCCAGGGCATGGGAGGCCCGGGCCTGCAGAGAAAACAGCTCCTGGGGCGGCTGAATGGAAAATACTCTTTGACCATCAGGGACAGGCTGAATTGGACACCTCTGCAGAGGTGCAAAGGATTTTATTTGTCTCTTTCCACAGATAGCCAGGGGTAGTGGTGGGAGGCTCGGGGGGGGGAGGGAGGGTGCGTGGATGTAATAGAGCAGTGGGTCCAACCAGACCAGGGAACAGAAACGACTCAAGGGACTGTCACCAATTGTCACCAGGAGCCGAGCAGCTTTTGTAATAATTTTCCTGTCTCGGTACCGGGGGGACGGGGGTGAGAAATGGCCTGTAAATACAGCAGATGGGTGGGCGCGTCCACTGCATCCGTGAGGACGGACCGGCGTGTTCGGCGTGGCGATGAAGCAGCTTCCATGCAGAGCTCAGGGGGCTGGGGAGGGGGGGGGGGTCTTTCTTCATCCTGTCACACGGGCCGTGTCGGCTGGAGACCGTCACGCGAATACAGGGCTGAGTGAAAGTTCTGTCTTCCTTTCATTATTCACCGCTGCTGCTCAGCCATTCCTCCCATCGTTCCCTGGAGAGGGAAGGTGCGCTGCCACTGATTCACTTGGCTGCCGTGGAAACGGCTCTTGCTGTCTCACAATCTGTAGTAGCTTTAAATGACAATCCAGAGAATGGAGACATCCACCTTCCAGTGATGGAGGAAGTAGGAATATATTTATGTTTTGGCCTAACGAGGCCTGTTTTTGCCCTCCTTACTTCTCCCTTTATAGTGTCACCTTTTTCAGTTTAACGCTGATTTAGTACCTCTGTGTTCAACTTTGAGCCGGTCGTTGTGGTCGGCGGTTCCTCTGCAATGACCGCAGCAAATCCATTCCCAACGTGTCAGACCGCCATTGTCTTCCTGCAGCCCGCTGCTCCAGTCAGCCGTTCTCCGGTCGTCTGGGAACACATTCTCCCATCTCCTAGAAAACCTCAGAGGAGCTCGGGCGTCCGGCTGAGTTTTATGTGCTGAGGAACAAACAAACGGTCATTTTGGGCGGGAAAGAAACGGGGAGAAAGTTCTGGTTTTAGCCAGCACTCTTCAGGAATAACAGCAAATATGGTGGAGGGGGGGTCCGGGGTGTATTAATGCCATTAATGCTTCAGCCCCTCAGCCCACATTCTGATTTTACCAGGCCTCAAACAGAGGGTATCTAAGACCTTCTGATATTTGCTCGCGGTGTCGCTCCCCCTCCTGGAGACCCCCGGGGGGGGGCATTCTTCATCTCCCGTCCTCCTGGCCTCGAGCCAGCAGGACCCCTGGGTGGAAGACAAACACGGAGCAGGAAGATGAGAAAGGGCTGATCTTTGAAAACAGGCTTCTTCAAGTCGAGTCTTTCAAGACTCTTCTGGATGAGGGCGATTGTTTGGTCAGGCTTAAATCAGCTTCACCACACACACACACACACACACACACTTAACGCACACTCTTAAACACATAAATCTCCATAATTGAGCTCTTCTGCTTCACTAATGTCCCATTTGCTTTGTAGCTGTGTTTATATTTCAGGGTTAGTTAAGTGAGGCAGTAAATCAAGCTGCAGGGGTGTTGTTACGTTTCCCTCCCTTTATCGGCACTTCCATTGGAGGAGGAGGGATTTCGTGCACGCTCGGAGCAGTTGGCAGCGAGGTCGGAGACGTTCCACGGCCCCCCATGACAACACCCATCAAGCTCCTCAAGCCTCCTCGAACGCAGAAATCCGATCAGTGATCGGCGTAATCCTGTGTTCTTGACATGTCTTTGTCAACTTTCTCAATTTTCTGTCTGTCAGAAGAACAGGCAATATTATGGGATAACTTAGTTCACATAAGCAAAACCATGTGATGTGAAGCCTCGCGGTTTCCATAGTGACAGAAAGATGGCAGAATGGATCACTGGAAGGTATTAGCTGATTAAGCCGTCTCAGTACCGCTCCCCTTTTAATCCACGACACTCGAGCCGCTATCGGACCATCAGACTGGATCGGCCCGTGTGCGCTTCGCGTTTTTTTCGCACTTTTGCTGCTAATTTGTTTGAAGCGCCGAGAGATCGTAAACGATTAGAGAGCACGGCACGGAGATGGAAGGCGACACTTTCAGCAGAACCATTAGGAAGAGTTAATGGTCTGTAAAATTGATTGATTTAGTGACGCTTGTATCAATTGGTTGTTAATTTGTAGGAGGGCGGATCGGGACTCAGGGGCCGCAGCGCCACACTGACCTGTGTTTAGGTGTGCCGCCCTCGTCCGCCTGCATATCCTGCAGGAGAAGGAGATACGGGCAGAGTGGATGTCCGACAGGACCACAGGGGGACATAACGTAAATGGCAGCCAATCAAAAGGTGGGCATGGAGGAAATGAGGGGAGGAAAGGGCAAGTTGAAGTAATGCTCGCTGCTCGGATAATTACAACACTGAAGCTGGTTACTTATAGGAAGGGATTTCTTTTTTCACTTCCCCGGTGAGAGGAAATGCTGGCAGCAGGTCGGCTGATACGGGGAAAGGTGTTGGACCTTTTAAATCGCTCCCACAGGAGGCTGCATGCTTCCAGACACGCCATCATCTTTGTAAACGCAGATCTGTCATGTTTAGATTGATGAAGGACCGTTACACATCGGCGGTAACGGCAAGCAGAACAATGACCAATCAGGAGAGAGTCTATATATACCTTCACAAGAGCTCCAAGAAGCGGAGCCCTGCAGGGCAGTGCACTTAGCACTCTGTCATTCACGCCGACTGTAAAGCCTCTAAAGATCCAACGAGACACACCGCTGACACCAGCAGAGTCAGCTGGATCACTCTCAGCAGTGGGTTCATATCAACACAACAAACCCATCAGGAACGTTCACGACCGCAACAAATCGGACTTCAGCTCAAAGTCAAACAGCTGCTGTCTTGTTTACTTCGGGCGTCTGTGCGCGGTGCGGCTAATTAAGAGCAACAGACAATGTCATGGGTTACAATCACATGAGGATTGGGCTTGATCATATATAAATAAAAAAAGGCCTGATGTCACCAGTTGAAGGACTAATAACAAAGAACATTTTTACACATTAGCTGAACACAATTCAGAATTAAATACTCTGTATAAGTTATATGTGTTATTTATGGTAAACTGTGCTATTGGTCACTAACGCTTCACATTTTCACCCAAAGATGACCCTCTCAGCTTCTCATCACCCCATCCTGTTCTGTCATGTCATTTTGGTCTCAGATAAGATGAGATGAGGGCGTCATAGACAGTAAGGTTTGATGAATTCTGCATAATTCTTCCTGATGTGGAGAGCTTAATAATTAAGCTACTGTATCAACATTGTAAATGTTCCTATGAGGAATACCGCACCTCCTTCCCATGTGCTGACTTCTTTCTTGTGTCTGGTGGTATCCCGTGGAGACGTGTGTGTGTACTGTATAGTCATATCGTCTCCATTTTCCTGCTCATTATCGTGGCAGGTTCAAGGAGATGTGAACTCATTTGCATATTCGGTATCCCCGGGCTGGAGCCCCTTTGTGAGGCAGTCAGGTGATTCATACTGATGCCTGTATGGTCTTATTTTTCAGAGGATTAAAATAAAACCAATCAATCAGCCAGACTTGCCCCCTACGCAGGAAATCGAGTCCAGTGACTGCTGTGAGAACATCCATGCTCCTCACAACACAGAACAATGGAGAGAAGAGGCACAATTTATCGGTTTTATGGGTTTCATGTACACCCAAACTCTGCCTCATACACACATCATGACAGTTCCTTCCTGTGTTGGAGAAACAGCTGCAGAGCTGCTTGAAGATAGCGTAACTCAAGCGCGTCTTACTTTATCAATAGTGAGAGCTCATATGAAGCCACAGAATGAAGGTTAAAAGTTGTAAAAGCTGTGGCGTAAAGGTCAGCCAATCAGAGCAGCTTCGCCATCACGCCTCCCGTTTGCTTGTTCCTCAGGAGAGGAAGCTTTGCGCGTTCCCGTTCATCGAGGTCTGCGGTTCCGACGTCATCACGTACATGGCCCCGCTGTCCCGCCAGACGGACTTCTTCGTGCCCGAGATGAAGGAGGAGGTTAAAGCAGATGTTAAAGAAGAGGACTCTGATGAGGACAGGGGAACCGACATTACGGGTAAGCACTGCAACCAATAAGCTGGACTCTCGCATTGTGTCTGCGTCC